>NC_060951.1:40883398-40917370 GCF_022045245.1 Lucilia cuprina | reverse complement strand
AACAGAACTAGAACAGAACTAGAACAGAACTAGAACAGAACTAGAACAGAACTAGAACAGAACTAGAACAGAACTAGAACAGAACGAGAACAGAACTAGAACAGAACATAACAGAACTGAAACAGGATAGGAATAGAATAGAACAGAATTTTTACTTCAACGCTTTGATTTTAGTTGCTCGCTTTTATATTTGACTTGCTGCCAACATGTCTGACTTTATTTGGCTTAAAATTTAGTCTTTTATTATTTTATTTCCAACCAAATAAATACTTACTTACTTCCTTGTAGTTACATAAAGTACATTAAGTTAACTTTCTCTATTATATCAAGAGAAAAAAATATATGAAACATTAAATGACATTATTATCCTGCAGAATGTTGTAATTAAACACCAGCACAGAAACATAAAAAATCGTGTCATTTACTTTGTCCTCCTTAAGTCATTTCCGACATAAATTCTTTCTTACTTCCTGCGTAACATTTAAAAGTGACTCATTAGCATATTGACACTGAATACGAAAAAAAATGGAAGAATAAGGAAATGAAATGAAACTAAAAATAAATTTTGTCTCCCCAGTTAATTAGTTGATGTCTTTATCAAGCCCTACAATATATAAACTCATAAATATTTACACCAAAATAAACTTGATAAGATGTATACACTGCCAACCAACCAACATTTATCTTCCCACTACGGAATTAGCTTTTCAACAAAAGGAACCGGCAGACAAACAGCAACTACAACATGTTTGCATTTAAGAAGCTTAATAAAAATACCATTGAAGTTGGTGAACAATGTTAAAAGTGAAAAAAATAATAATAAAGAAAATCTTTAAATTACAACATTAAAATACTTACTTTTGTTGCAAAAAAAAAAGCAAAATAAAGAAAAAAATTATGTAAAAATTCGTAGGGCTTAAAAACATTTTACAGTTACTTGTTGATGCGGCGTTAACGCTACTTTGACCTTAAAGTACCCTTAACAGTAATAAACGTTTACAGCTATCAAGTAGAAAAATCGATCTTAATCATTTTCATTCTAACTAGGAACTAACTTGATGGGCTAGTTAATGACGATATGTTAGATCCATATTCTTTATGAAATTAGCGTTCAGTTCAATGTTTTTCATAATTTTTCTGACCGAGTTACTTGTTGCAAACACAAGTATAAGTCTACTATACCCTACATTCCAAAGTAGTACAATTCAGAAGATCCTAGGTACAATAGAACAATGAAATAAAAAATATTAAGACGTCTATGCCAAAGCAAGCAAGAATGAACAAAACAAAACGAAAAATTTAAAAAAAAGTAAACCCACAACAAGTGAACCAACAAACAGACTACTTGACCAAGTTTATACTTAAAGATGTACAACAAAATAAAGCCTCAATAACATGCAACAACAATATGAAAAGTACATAACAACAAACAACAACAAAATGTACTCACTGACTACTCTCTTTTGCCAACACTTTAAGTGTAACTTGAATGAAATTAAAAGTAAACAATGAACCAACTGAACACTGTGGGACAAAAGGTAAAAAAAGAAAAAAAAAATAAACAACAACTAAATGAAACTGAAAGTAAACTAAGTAACAACATAAGCAGAGTTGGTAAAATTGTAACTTTTTATTAATTTCGGTTTAGGTTTTTGAAATCCTTAAATTTTTTCTAAAGAAAACTATTATTATTAATACGTTTACTAGGACGGGATTTGTTTAAACTAAATATTGAAGTTGTCAAATCTAGGCAACTTTTGCTAAATGTCAGAGTATATGCCCTTTTTTATAAAGGAGGAAGTAGTTACAGTCTAAGTACTTTTTGCAAGAGAGAAATAGTAACATTTAGATTACTTTTTATTAGTACTCTGAGTACTTTTTCTATAAAACAAGTAGTCCTATATGAAAAGTATACAGAATCTTAGTACTTTTCTTATTCTAAAAACAGTGAAAATCCGAGTACTTTTCTAGTAACAACATTAGTCTTCTATAAGAAAATTATTCTGAATCTCAGTACTAGAAAAAGTAGTCAAAGCCTGAGTACCTTTTCTGTAGGAAAAGTTGTCAGGGTTTTAGTGCCTTTTATATAGAAAAAGTAGTCAGAATCTGAGTACCTTTTTTATAGGACAAACACTAAAAGCCTGAATAACTTCTCTATTGGAAAAGTAGTCAAAGTCTGATTACCATTTCTGTAGGAAAGTATTCAAAGTCTGAGTACCATTTTTATAGAAAAAGTAGTCAGAGTCGGAGTACCTTTTCTATGTAAAAAGTAGTCAGAGTTGGAGTACCTTTTCTAGAGTCTGGATAAATTTTTTATAGATAAAGCAGTCAGAGTGTGAATACCTTTTCTATAGAAAAAGTAATCAGAGTCTGAGTACTTTTTCTATAGTAAATGTAGTTGGAGCCTAAGTAATTTTTCTGTACAAAAAGTAGTCAGAGCGTGAGTACCATTTCTATAGGAAAAATAGACTGAGTACATTTTCTTTAGGGAAAGAAGACACGGTCTGAGTACTTTTTTAGGAAAAGTTTTCAGAGTCTGAGTACCTTTTTTTTTAAAAAAAAGTAGTTAGAGCTTGAGTACCTTATAAAAAGTAGTCAGAGTCGGAATACCTTTTCTATAGAAAAAGTGGTAAGAGTCTGAATACGGTTTCTATTGGAAAAGTAATCAGGCTCGGAGTCTGAGTACCTCTTCTATAGAAAACGTAGTCAAAGTCTGAGTACCTAGTACCTTTTCTGTGGGAAAAGAAGACACGGTCTGAGTACTTTTCTATAGGAAAGTAGTCAGAGTCTGAGTACCTTTTTTTTTCTAAAAAGTAGTCAGATCCTGAGTACCTTTTATACAGAAAAAGAAGATAGGTTCTGAGTACCTTTACTATAGGAAAGGTAGTCAGAATATGAGTACCTCCTCTATAGGAAAATTAGAGTTCTAGTATCTTTTCTATGGGAAAAGTAGACAGGTTCTATAGAAAAAGTTGTCTTAAACTGAGTACTATATAGGGAAAATATAAAGAATCTGGGTACTATTTCTATAAAAACATTGAAAAGATCAGAGTATTTCTATAGGAAAAAATGGTCACGATAGTATAGAAATCTGAATACTTTTTATTTTAAAATCTGAGTTCTGCTGACATTTTAAGTGGGAAAATTAAACGAAATTTTATCGAAAAAGGTACTCTTTTCTTACAAAATTTAGTTAGTAACTAACACAGATGTTTATTTTCCATCTCTGATCGAAATAGTAGTAGAGGAGAGATACATGTGTATACGTATACATAACGTAAACATGTATTTTTATTAAAAAAAGCAAGTAAGAATGTATCGTAGTCATGGACGATTCTATGAAGCGCTACATCGGTAATATTTAAGAAATAAGCATTTATTGTAAAAAATCATTTAATTAATTTAACATAATTGTGAGCTAAAAAGCCTGAACCGTAAGATCTAATTGCTAAACGTTATTTGAAATAATGGATCTATTTCAGTAATTTTCCAAACTCAGATTCAAATTCTTTAAGGTGGTTATAGGACCAAGTGCTAAATATATCAGAACAAACTCAAAATGGTATTGTAGGGTATAAATACGTTTAAAGTGTAGTAAGTACTTGTTATTTTACTACAGCAAACCAAATTATAACTGTAACTATGGTTTTAAAAAACATTTTATTTTAATATTCTTGTCTCTTTGTGATCCCACGCACAACAATAAGCAAATTAAACTTAAACTGAATCAAAAAAAGAAAACACTTTTACACGAATTAAAGCCATAAAAGGTGTCTTTTACAATAGTAAAAAAACGTTTTAAATCTTAAGGGGGCTTAATTTGATTTGTTCCAACAACTAAAATAAAAAATTGTTTAACGTACAAGCGACAATTAAATGTACAAATTAACAAAAGTCAACAACAATGATTACAACCACAAGCAACAAAATTTTATTGTTGTAGTATTACCTGCCGGTAAATTTTAATTGTAAATGCAAATAGTTAGATGTGACCAAAACGATACACTTTCAACAATTTTACATTTGTACACTCTAACTGTAGAGGGAAAATAAAAATTAAAAAAAGTTCAAAGAACTTTTAAATTATTTTTTTCATGTCCATAATTCTTAATTGAATTTTAATTAGAAATGTTACAATTAACTAAACACACCTTATGGGAAATTAGTAAAAATTAAACGTTTCGATAATAATTTTTTTTATAAAGGTGAAGTTTCTTGTAATAAATATAACTTATGTGTTATTTGATTGAAAGATAATGTTTGGGATTTTAATAGAAAAAGTTGTTAGTCTCATAGCATTTTGTTTATACGAAAAATTGTCTAAATGGGCTGAAAAGGCTTCTCCAACAGTAAAAGTTGTCCACATTAAGAAGAAGTCAGAATCTTACATATTGTTTCTAGATAACGTGTGAGTAGTTTGAGTTAAAATATTACTTGTATTTTGTTTTTGTTACAATAACAAAATACAAGTAAAATTTGAGCTCAAACTACTCGCTCGTGATCTAGAAACAGCACATTAGTACCTTTTTTTAAAAGTATCTTCGTACTTTTTTATGGGAAAGTAGAATCTTTGTACCTTTTTGTACAAAAAGTAGTAATCACAATCTCGGTACTTTTTTTGTAAGGAAATTGTTCGGAATTTGAAGTACTTTTTCCACAGGCCAAGAATTTGAGTTATTTTCCAACAATACAAAATATTAGTTAGAGTACTTCTATCGAAAAAGTGATTAGGATGCGAGTACTTTTTCTATATGGAAAACTCTGTAGTTTGTAATATAAATAATAATCATAATCAGAAAATTTTGTATAGGATAGAAAATATTCAGTATCTGAATACTTTTTCTAAAGGAAAATACACACAATCTAAATTACTTTTTCTCCGATCAAGTTTTTATGTATAATTAAAATAGTTTTCTGTAGAAAACATGATCCGAAACTGAGTACTTTTTCATAGAAATGTTCTCTATTAATCTGTGGTATTTTTATCTAATAATGTAGCCATAATCAGAGTACTATTTTGTAGAAGTAGTACTTTTTTTGGAAAGGTATTCAAAAATTTTAATTTTTTGTGATTTTTTTTACTGAAATAGCAAACATAATCAGAATATAGGAATACTGGGCAGAATACGAGTACTTTTTGTATAGAAAAGTGACATACTTTTTCGATTGAAAAGTGGTGACAATATGGCAACTATTCTTCAGGCAAGTAGTCATAGCAAGAGTACTTTTTTATAGAAATAGCAGACATAATCAGAACATAGGAAAATTGGTCAGACTATGAGTATTTTTTGTATACAAAAATGACGTCCTTTTTATATTGAAAATTGGTGACAATCTGGTGACACTTTTTTAGGCAAGTAGTCATAGTAAGAGTACTTTTTTTATAGAGAAATAAGTCGTACCCAGCAAAAACTATGTAATAACTTTTAGTTCTAATTACTTACCTAACAACATACTTTTTAATAATAACTACATATCGACTGGATTACAAATAAGTAGTCTAATAAGTTCTTACTATATTGTGCTATATAAATATTTACGACTACTTTTTTAATTACTTGTAAGCGTTTGTGGTAAGAACTTGCCTCCTATGACATTATCGTGTTAAATAATGACTTAAAATGCTATTTTGTAAGTAAATTTTAGCATTTTAAATCCTTACGTGGTAATGAAAGTTTTTGCTGGGTATATTTCATTGGTAAACTTTCTCACAAAATGACGTAATTTTTCTCTGTGCAAATAGTCAGAGTCAAATGTGATCTGAATATCTTTATCTGTATTTGTAGAAAGAGTATAATTTCGAATCCGAGTACTTGCTATATAAGTAGTTCAAATCAAAATACTTATTTTGTATTAAAAGTAATAGGGTGTGAGTACTATTTTTATGAGTACAGGATCACATGGGAACCTAATAATCGGAATCTAAATTTTTTTATGAGAAAAGTAGTTATGATTAGAGTATTTGTTGAAGAAAATGAAGTCAGTAATTGGGTAGTTTTTCCATAGGAGAAGATCGAATTTGTTTTTTTAGGGATATCTTTCCTACTCAATTGTTATAGTGGTAGTTCACTGCACTTGCATAGTCAAGTAGAGTCAAGAAGATACTGTTTCTATCATTATTGTGTGCTATCACATCCAATCTATAGCCGTGAAAAATCTCAAGATGTAATTAAGCTAAGACCCAGAAATCTAATGGTTATGAAGTAGCTGTCAAGAAAACTGTTTCTTTTAACAGCTAGAACAGGGTTCACAAAGAAAATGGAAGAATATGCTATTTACATTTTTACCTAACACCCATGCCCTGTTATTATTGCTTTGAATTAGGGTTCTATAGTTGAAACTATCAACTTTTTTCATTTTGTTAAAAGTCGACTTTTCGCATTTTATGAATAGTCGATTTTCGACTTTTTTCATTTTCGACTATAAGTATTTTATAAATAGTCGACTTTTCTCGACTTTTTTCGACTTTTTTTCGACTTCTTTCGACTTCTTTCGACTCATTTCCGACTATTTTTTGACTTTTTTCGAGTTTTTCCGACTATTTTAGAGTTTTTGACTTTTTTCCACTTTTTTAAAATTTTCGACTATTTTTGACTTGTTTCTACAATTTTCGAGTTTTTGACTTTTTCCGACTTTTTTGACTTTTCGATTATTTTGACTTTCTTCGACTTTTTTCTACATTATTCGACTTATCGATTTTTTCGTCTTTTATTAACAAAGTCGACTTTTCGACAAAAAGTCGATTGTTCGATTATTCGAAAGTCGATTTATAGAACCCTACTACGAATCTTGATACATCCCACCTACTTTGGGTTGTAAGATGCCTTGTGCATTTCTCATTGAATGAAGGCCACAATAACTTAGCCTCTTTACATGAGCCTAGCTGCCATCTATCTGCCTTTTGAAGGCAGAATTTAAGATATCGTTTTGGCAAACTCATCTCCCTGTTTCTGACTATCATTTCCCTACGCGCATGGAGCCATACTAGAGTATTTTCAGACAGGCGATCCATCCTTGATAGATCCTTCTTGCATTGTCCGGCTTATAAGGAGGTGGGAGTAAATAAGTTTTGGAAAGCAAGTGCCGCCTGACTGTCGACAAAATTCCTATGTTGGTCATAATCACTGGAAATGTATGGAAATGTAGTGCAAGTCTGAGAACGTCTTCTATAGTAAAGTAATCAGTTGGAGTAACTGATTACTTTTTATATAGAAAAATTATACGATTTCCGATAGTTCTTTTTACTGTTGTAGCTTAGTAAATAATATCTTTCTTTTTGCAAATAGTAATTGTTGAAATTTACTTGTCTTACTTACCTTGAACTTATATACTTTTTCAATTATAATTAAACAAAATTATTTTCAATATTTAATAAATAATTTAAATAATAAATTTAAATTACAATATGTTTATAAAAATATTTAACCTAAATTGTTATTTAAATAAATTAAAGTAAAACAAATGTGCAATATAAACAATAAGATCAATTTCAATAAATAACAAATTAACAAATAAATTAAGACCATTAATTGTCAGAGTAATTAATAGATATAATAACATAAATACATAAACATTTATCAATGTATAACATGTATACAATATAACATGATTTTAATAATTTATATAAAAAGAGAAGAAAGTTAAAGAATGTACAGCAATTTAGAAGAAATAATAAGTAGAAGAAATTTTTAGCAATGTTGGCTAAAATAAACTATAAATAGTCTTAAGATTGTAAAGGTTTTAATTGTCCAAGTTGTACTTCTATTCTTTAGGTTTCTAAGTTTTCCTTTTTGATTCTAATTATTTACATTCACATTAAATCATTGCGCTTTTAAACCCCAACATAAGAATAGAAGAGTTTACATACAATTGTTTGGAATTGCAGACGAAAGTCAAATGGGGCGTTGACATCAATAAACTAAATGAATAATGTGCAACACACACACTCACACATACTGCATTAAGGATTTTAAACATAATGCTGACGTTGCTGACGACTATGACGATGATATTGCTGATGGTGATGATGATGCTGCTGCTGTTGTTGTTGTAGTTGTTGTTGTTGCTGGTGATGATGTGCAAATAATTTACGAGCCAACGGTAGAGGCAATGCATTATTACTATTACTACTAGCAGTGGTTGAAGACACTGCAATTGTGGCTGCAGCTGGGTTAATAGTGATTTGTGACATTTTATTTGTAGTTGATTCAACATTTAACATATTATTGTCGCTATTACTAATCGGTATGGTATTGTCATGGCTTACAAATTGTAAATTATTTTGTGTTGCAACAGTATTAGTTTGTGGCATGACTGCAGTATTAGTATTGTCATTTAGCTGCTCATTTGTGGTGGCTGCTGCTAGCATGTCATTTATGTCGCCAGCTGGTGTTGCAGATTTGCAACATGTGTCATTAGCACTATTCATTTTAATATCACTTACAGCTACTGTTGTAGTTTCATAATCTTCATATTCATCATCATATTCTTCCTCAGCATCGTTTTCGTTTTCGCTTTCTTCATTAGATTCTGTCTCTACTTCATCTGCAATTTCCTCCTCTTGCTCTTCTATAGCCTCGAATTCATCTTTAGTATTTTCATTTGTTTCGTCATTAGAGTTGGATTCATTGCTGTTGGAAGTATTTGGTAGTTTTTGTGTTGTTACTGAGGATTCTTTATGGTTTAAAGCTGTTGCAGTTGGCATAACAATGGTGTTGGTGATGGCATCATTAGTTTGTATTCCTTTCTCTGTTGTTTCATCTTCAGTCTCTTCGCTTTCTTCTTCATCATCATAATCACTGTCATTTTCATGACTATTATCACCGTCGTTGTTATCTTCGTCATCGTCGTCTTCTTCAGCTTTGTTTTTAGTTTTATCGTCATCATCATCAGTATTTTCTATAAATGTTACTGCCATAGCTGAGTTTTTATCTATTGTAGTTGGTTTTTTTGTTGCTGTTGTCGTAGTTGTTGTTGTTGTGGTCATAATTGTGGCTGTTGTTAAAGTATTATCTATGCTATCGATACTATCAGTTTCACTTGTAGTTGCTTGTATCTGTAGCATTGTTGGTTTTAAATTAGCTGCCATTAAGCGTTCAGTACTTGTTTCCATTGGTTGCTGGAGATTTTCCAAAGAGTTGTTTGGCTCATTAGCAATCTGACTTATTTCAGTTGTTTCCTCTGAACCCTCATTATTGATTAACATATCAAATTTTTCAATTTTACCCATTTCATAATCATTGGAAATATGTTCTGTATTATCTTCTAGCGTTTCAAGATTTGATTCTTTATCGATATTTTCTTCTATCTGCATGTTTGTTTCTTTCATGATTTCATTAGTGTCTTTTTCTGGTTGCTCAACATTGTTTTCAATATGCATATCTTTCTCTGGAGAATTTTCAAACAAATCCTCTAAATATAGCTCATCTTTCATAGTCGAACTAGGCATAACCTGTAAACTTTCACGATCTTTAGTAATTTCATTACTTTCCTCCATTTCCATATTATTTACAGTAGAATCTTTTAAATCATTTATCTCCAATTTTAATGATTCAGTTTCTTCTACTAATGGTTTATCTGTTATCTCATTAGATTCTTTTATATTATCTTCATTTTTATCTGGAGATTTAATTTGAAAACCTTCCTCTACTAAAGCATTTGTTTCCATTATACTCTCCATATTACTCTCTTCGGCTTCTAAAGAAATCGGTTCACTTAAAACATTCGACTCCTCTTGTACACTTTCGATATTAGAACTTTCACTTGGCTGCTCATTTTCTACCACAATTGGCATTGTTATATACTTATCCGAATCCTTGCCTTCATTTATGCTCTCCATTATATTTGTAACAATTTCCTCAACTTTGTTATGATCTTGTACCGGACTTAAACCTTCTATTTCATTCTCTTTCATCAATTCTGAGCTATCTTTTACTTCCTCCTCTTCCTTTTCCTGTTCTTTAACTATATCCATGATCGTATCTCTTACATCATTATCATCCATTTCCTCTTCGGCTTTATTTAAGTCCTCCTCCTTCATACTCATTACTACAGCATCCTTTTGTTCTTCTTTTTCTTTGGAAATAATTTCATTTTCTTCTTCAGCTTCATCATAATACTCTTCTGATTCCTTACTGTCACGATCTTTAATTTTACTCTCATTAGATGGTATTACCGGTTGACCATCTGGACCTACCCAACTTGCTCCTTGTAAACCTACTTTCATACATTGAAAATGCATTTCAAAGAGTTGTGTTGAGGCTAAACGCACTAGGAAATCCATGCACATATTGAGGTTATCACCCTGCACTGCTATGTTCGACATTTGTACACACATTGACATGGGTATACCCATCATAATGGGTACACACAGGGGTGAGGGATTACGTGCCGCAATTCCGTATTTTGCTGTGGCTGTATCACTGAGAAAAACTTCCATTTGGATTTCGTCTTTGGGGCGAACATAGGAGACATTAACACACACTAAAATTATAAAAACGAAATTAAAATTAGATGGTTTAAGAAACATTTTGAGAAATATTACAAAATATTATCTAAGGAATACCCGGTTTTCAATCATAGTATCAAGAAGAGATGAGGAATTTACAAGAGAAGTTAACCTATTAACAAAAAAGACCAAGATATCTGCCTTCTAAAACATCGTAAAATCTATGAGGACATAATCATACGTTTATAATCACGCAGGTGTTATGGTCATGGTTTATTGGATCTAGACGTAATTCGTTATCGGACGTACGAATTTATTAAATAAACCAAAGGCAAGTTCTCACTCACAGTTTGTAGTAAGTCTGGTATGATTAGTAACACCACTAATAGCTTCTGTCGTCTTTTTTACCAACAGCACGGAACTTATTCTGATATGTAGATTTCTAATATAAGTCTCTTAACTCCAATAACCTTTTTCTCCGAATTGTCCGAAATGTGGGATGATTATAATGTTAAGAGGTTATTATTTGAAAAGTTGTTTCATAATCAGACCTTTGGCCTTCAGAGAACTCCATTTCAATTCATGTTATTTTTCAATTCGTAAGTTATTCGTATGTTTATTTGACTTTTGAAAATGCTTTTTTAAAACGCCCACTGCCGGCTTTGTAACCTGAACTATGATAAGGTTATTATTTGAGAAGTTGATTCATAATTATACCTTTA
This sequence comes from Lucilia cuprina, assembly GCF_022045245.1. Taxonomy (NCBI): domain Eukaryota; kingdom Metazoa; phylum Arthropoda; class Insecta; order Diptera; family Calliphoridae; genus Lucilia; species Lucilia cuprina. Next base: position 40,906,201 of record NC_060951.1, on the reverse strand, counting down.
GCTTTCAGATAACGCCATTCCTAGTCATGTTGTAATTCTGGTTGTAAAAGAAAAAGCTTTTTAAAACATCTACTCCTGGTTTTGTAACCTGAACCATGAAGAGGTTATTATTTGAAAAGTTGACTTATCATCAGACCTTTGGCTTTCAGATAACGCCACTTCTAGTCATTTATAATTGACTATCCGAAAGCTATTCACATCTTTATCTGACTTTTACTGGAGCTGTAGCCATCTGAACATAATGTAGATTCATACATGCTACTAGACTAATAGTTGTAGACCGTTCAATCAACTTGTTGGAGAATTTATTGGGACCGTTTCTATATATTTCTATATCATTTGTCACATTATCTCGATATACAGAGTCATCCTGATCTTTTCTCAGGGTATTTCGGACTATCAATAATGTATTGCTGAAGCAACTGTGTCTTAAGAAATGGTTGTGAGATTAAAGAGCGAGAAATCTGCTTGAGCGGATCATTCAAGGATGGGGACTTTACGGCGACGCTTATGCCAACGTGTATACTTTTTGGACCATTGTCCTTTGATTCGTGGAGCACTTCGCAAAGTCATTCCAACGACGTGATCACATGGCATAAGATTAGTAAGATCGAGTGTTCTTCATGTAACTCAGTCGGAGGCTCTTGGTTGACCGACCCAAGTTTCTCCAGTAAGTGAAAACAACCACCATGGTTCTTGTAAAACTACAGCTCTCGTCTTTGTAAAAGAATGTTATACCAAAGTGGATTTAATATAGAGGAGCTTCTAATCTTTGCATTTTTTTAATAATTTTTGAACTAGTTTAAACTGAACTTAATGCAGAGAATGTAAACAGCTCTATTTATTATTAAGCATTAGTATGTTTAGCGCGATCTAGTAATGATAAACATATGGATCAATTATATTGTCCTTCAAACAAATTATTGTTTATTGACTCACAAACGACAGGAGAACCCAAATTCTATTTTTGGGCCAAACCTCTCTTTGTATGATCTTCATGTCGGTGTCTTCCAATCTTTGTACACTTTAACCATCGAACGACTATTTTAACTATTCAAATTTATTGAATACCAAATAAATCATATTTAAATAAAATAAATTTCCATTAAATTGCTTTTTTGGTCAACTGCAATTTAACTTTGGTCATGCACAACGACACGTATATGCGATAGCTTTTCTAATGCAATTGTCAGCAGTAATTGTAATATAGAAAATATTTCATTTATATCTGCAACATCATTGTCAAGGTCATTTGTATGTATTTAGCTTAATATTTCAAAATGATTTACAACAATGGTATGATCTGATAAATAACCATTGAAAATTAAACAATATTTAAGTAAATAATAATAATAATTATTATTTCTGTCATTGCAAATAACATGAAAAGGGCGTAATTGTTTGTTCAACCTTTTTTGTAACCAAAATTCATTATTTATTAGATCAATGTGACAATTGTAAATGTCTTTAACATATACATACAAACAAGTGAAAATATGCCTGCCACATAGCAGTAAGATAATTTGCAGCAATATGGGTGGTTGCTCATACTATCTTTGCTACAAAAAAAAAAGAAAAACTTCCATTAATTTTAATGAATTTTTAAAATTATTTTAATTAAAATAAAGTGCATAGAGTAAAATTATTTAAAATTAAGTGGAGACATCAGTTTGTATGACATTTTCATTGAAAGTAAATTGCTCAAAGTTATTGTGTATTGTTTAAAACCCTTTTTTTATTTATTGAATACATTTTGCATACTTTATTTTATTTTTATTTACACATTTTCTTAATCATGTAAATTATATATCAGATGTGAACATGTAAGACAATGTAAATGTTAAAAATATTCAGCAGATTATTGTTGCAGTTTTCATGTCAAACAAAAGAGTTTTACTACATTGCAGTTGCGTGCATCAACTTATTTCTACTGCAACTGATATATACATTTATGTTAATCATAGTAATTGAGCGATATGAAAATTTATTTATATGCTAATGAGGTGTTAATTTAATGTGCTTTAAGTGAGAAAAAGGGGGCTTACTTTTAAATAAAAATAAACATAAGTAAGCTTTCTTATTTATTGAGTGTTATATTGGAACATTATATCTTAATAAAATTAATACAAGAACATATCTCAATGGGTGATCATATCTCTAACACTTATGTTATAGAAAATATACCAAAATTCTTATACAAAAGTGTCACAATCTGACTACTTTTCCCATAAAAAAGAAAGTAACTACTACTTATAGAAAAACTTGTCAGAAGCTAACTACATATTCTATAATAAAAAGTCAGAATCTGACTTCATTTCTATAGGAATAGATAGTCAGAATCTGACTTCTTTTCTAAAGGAAAAAAAGTTAGAATCTGATTATCCTTATTGCCAGAATCTGACTATCCTTATTGTCAGAATCTGACTACTATTGTCGCAATCTGACTACATAGAATCTGACTACTTCTCTACAGGAAAATATAATCAGAATCTGACTGCTTTTCTATTGGTAAAGATAGTCAGAATCTGACTGCTTTTCTATTGGTAAAGATAGTCAGAATCTGACTGCTTTTCTAAAGGAAAAAATAGTCAGAATATGACTACTTTTCTATAGGAAAAGATAGTCGAAATCTGACTACTTTTCTATAGGAAAAGATAGTCAGAATCTGACTGCTTTTCTATAGGAAAAGATAGTCAGAATCTGACTGCTTTTCTATAGGAAAAGATAGTGAGAATCTGACTGCTTTTCTATAGGAAAAGATAGTCGAAATCTGACTACTTTTCTATAGGAAAAGATAGTCGAAATCTGACTACTTTTCTATAGGAAAAGATAGTCGAAATCTGACTACTTTTCTATAGGAAAAGATAGTCAGAATCTGACTGCTTTTCTATAGGAAAAGATAGTCAGAATCTGACTGCTTTTCTATAGGAAAAGATAGTCAGAATCTGACTGCTTTTCTATAGTCGAGATCTGACTACTTTTCTATAGGAAAAGATAGTCGAAATCTGACTACTTTTCTATAGGAAAAGATAGTCAGAATCTGACTGCTTTTCTATAGGAAAAGATAGTCAGAATCTGACTACATTTTTATAGGAAAAGATAGTCATAATCTGACTACTTTTATAAAGGAAAATATAATCAGATTCTGACTACTTTTCTCATCTTTTGCAATTATCCTACAGATCTAATATCCAAATTGTGATTACTTTTTCTCGATTTGGTTTATTTTTCGAAAGATGTTTAAATTTCGATTTTATTCAGAAACTTAATGATGTTTCTGTTTATTTCCATTAAAACGAAGTTAACCCAAATAAACTGATCTGTTAACCAAACAACAGTTACTCTTATTTAATCAGTTAATTTGCATTATTACAATATTGCGAAATGGTCACCATTTTTTCTCCCACAATTTAAAATGATTTTTAATATTTTTACTTTTTTTCACTAAATGTCGACATTTGACTGAAAGAGAAAACAATGCAACAGTTGTACAACAAAAAGAAAAAAAAATACATAAATTTATTTTTTGTAATTAATGCATTTAACAATTTCACCAAAATAATTGAATAACAACAGAAGCAAACAAAAAATATTTATTTAAATATTCATCTACAAAAATAAACACACACATACATTTGCAGCCACAAAACAAAAACGAATATACTTCTTCATATACAGATTTAATAAAATAACAAAACTATATCATGACCAAAATATTCAATTAAATATTTAAGTTTTTGGTTTTAATTTTCTTTTTTTCATTTCTTTTCATTTCTTTTCTTGCAGATTGGCAGAAATCGTTTACTGTGTTAAATGTTTAATTTGGTTTAAAGTGTTTTGTGGAGTAAAAGAAAACAATGAAATTAAATGAAATCAACGGAATTGATTTTTGTTGAATTTCAGACGATATACTCTGACTTGTATTTGTATCACGTACTTTTTTGATCAAAATTATATTGTTTCACTTTGATGCCAACACAACAGCCGCATAAGGGGCCCTCACAATCACAGGGTTTCCCAAATGTAGACCAAATGGAGCCGCGTGCTGAATATTTGAATTTGGCTAGACCTCGTCCGCGCGATACCGATATAGTGGGCGGTAGGTAAGTGTTATGATTTTCTAAATTATAGAATATTAAACCGTTATTATAACTGCGACATTCGACTAATAGAATAGATGACGACAAAACGAGTAACACGGTGCACAGTATTGTTAACATTTTTTTACGGTTTTAATTTTTTTTCAATAATTTTTATATTTTTCTTATTTTTATTAAAAATTCCTTATTTAAATTTAAATATTTTTTTTTTATAAAACACAATTTATGTTTTTTATTTTATTTAATTTGTTTATTTTATTAATCACTATTTTATAGTCGAGTGTTTAATAAACAGACCCGTACCGTTTGCTTTGAAAGTTTTTTGTATATTAAACTCTGTTTAGCGGCAAACATTTGTTTAAAAATGAAATTGAAACTGTTTTTTTTTTTTTGTTATTTCTCCTCTTGTTCTTCTTCTTCTCTTTTAACTGATTTAACAATGTCGTCGTCGTTTATTTGATTGTTGCTACGATTGTCGTTTGCCATCATCGTCGTGTATACCGTTTTTCTTAGCTTAGGCGCCTGCTCAATAATGAATGGTTAATGCTAAAATGTTGCTGTTTGTTGTTGCTGCTGATTTTCTTATTGTTGTTGTTAGTTATTATACGTAAGTGTTTGTTGTACTGATGATGATCGTCATCATCATCTGCTATAATAACAATAATATTAACCACCAAGTTAAATATCAACAGTAATAGCAACAATTATTAACTCTGCAATAGGGCAGATATGTAAACGAATTACTTCTTATAAATTTATCACAGAATTAATATTATAAAATATTTGTTAAAACCCTCTTTTATAAAAAATTTTCTAGGAAATTCACTTTTATAGAAATTTTGTAGATAATACTCTATTATAGAAATTTTTTGAGAAATTTTCTTTTTATAAAAAATATTTAAGAAATTTTCTTTTTATGTTAAATTTTCATTAAAATTTTCTTTTCGTAGAAATATTTGTTGAAATTTTCCTTTTGAAGAAAATATTTGTTAAAATTTTCTTTTTATAGAAAATTTTCTAGGAAATTTTTTTTTTATTTTTTTGAAAATTTTGTAAAAAAAAAATTCTTTTATAGATAATTTCCTTTGGAAATTTTTCCTTTTTTTTAGAAAATTTTCGTTGAATTTCTCTTTTATAGAAAATTTTCTTTTTACATAATTTTTTTTTTAATTTTTTTTTATAGAAAGTTTTCATTAAAACTTTCTTCTTGCAGAAAATTTCGTTAAAATTTTCTTTTTATAGAAAATTTTCCTTAAATTTTTCTTTCTATAGAAAATTTTCCTTAAATTTTTCTTTCTATAGAAAATTTTTCTTTCTGTAGAATATTTTCGTTTAAATTTTCTTTTCATAGAATATTTTCGGTAAAATTTTCTTTTCATAGAATATTTTCGTTAAAATTTTCTTTTTATAGAATATTTTCGTTAAAGATCTCTTTTTATAGAAAATGTTTGTTAAAATTTTCTAATTATAGAAATTTTTCGTTAAAATTTTCTTTTAGTAGGAAATTTTCGTTAAAAATTTCTTTTTATACAAAACTTTCTTTAAAATTCTCTTTTTATACAAAATTTTCTTTAAAATTCTCTTTTTATAGAAAATTTTCGATAAATTCTTTTTTCATAGAAAATTTTCGTTAAAATTCTCTTTTTGTAGAAAATTTTCGTTAAAATTCTCTTTTTGTAGAAAATTTTCGTTAAAATTCTCTTCTTATAGAAAATTTTCCTTAAAACTCTCTTTTTGTAGAAAAAATTCATTAAAATTCTCTTTTTATAGAAAATTTTCGTTAAAATTCTTTTTTTATAGAAAATTTTCGTTAAAATTCCTTTTTTATAGAAAATTTTCTTTCTATAGAAAGTTTTCCTTAAAATTTTGTTTTTATAGAAAATTTTCATTAAAATGTTCTTTACTTTTGAAATTTTCTTTTCATAAAAAATTTTCCATAAAATTATAGAAAATTTTTGCTTCAATTCATAAAAATTCTCGTCTTTCTCTTCGTTGAAAACCTTGTTTTATAGAAAATTTTCATTAAAAATCTCTTTTTTTTAAATTTTCTTTGAAAATCACTTTTAGTTGAAATTTTTGCAAAAATATTAAAGATAATTCTCTTTTCAAAGAAACTATTCCTTAAAATCCCCTTTTTCTGGAAAATTTTTGAGAAAATTCTCTTTTTATATACAAAATTTGAAAAAAAAAAATCTTTTTATAAAAAATTTTGAAAAAATTCTCTTTATTAAAATATATTCAAGAAAATTCTTTTCTTATAGAAACTTTTCATGAAAAGTTTATTTTTTCATAAAAAATTCAAATTAAGAATTCATTCCTTTCTATCACTGCCCTTTAACATTGCGGTTACTTTGCATGCAACTCTCATTGCTGTACATTTCTTTCAGCCACAATCGTTCGTGTCTTGAATCACATGAAAGTGTAAGTATTTTTGTGGTTTTTAGTTTGTTATTGAATAAATTTGGCTGCTTGAAACATTTTTTTTTTTTTTGTATTTTCATATCAAGCACATGTCGCTGATTATTGAGTGGATGGCTAAATGTTGTTTCACCTTTTAGTGAGTTTTTTTTTCCTTTATAAAGAAAAATGGTTTACGTGAGAGTGTAGGATTGTTTACGAAAATAATGTTTTTTTATTTCATATTAGGTGAAGATGATCTTTGTTTCCTTTTAGTGGACATTTGTTGAAAAATTTGGTAATAGAGCAAAGTTGATAGCGATTAATTTGGGAATATAAAAATATTATGATGACAAAGTTGAATGACACTTTTTGAGTTCTGAACTTTCCAGCAAAGCAGAGTGTAAAGGCATTGAAATGTAGTTTGAAATAATGCAAATTTTTTTGTATTAAAAATGTTCCCATAATAACTTAATGAAAAAGCAATGACTTCGTTTGAGCTTTAATTATAATAAAATTTATGAGAAAGTCTTTGTTAATTCAACCGTAAAAAAAATGTTCAAATAACTAATTTAACCATAATCATATAAATCACTTATAACTACTTTTGATCTATTTATTACAACTTAGCTAAAGTGAAAAACTTATTAATGCTATAAATTTAAATAATATGCTTCACAGACATTGTCCTCAGGGGTCATACTTGTATGAACTACTTCAATTGCTTGCAACTTTCAGCATAAATTATTTCACTAAATATCTTTATTAAAGCGTTAATCATATACTATTTAACTACTTAAAGTCATATTTTTTAAAAATAAAAAATATATATAAATAAATCTACTTTAACGAAATGAATCATGTCTTAAAAAGGCTTTAAGTTATATTTTATTTTGCAGCCACGTCATCATAAAGAAAATCTTGTTACAGAAATTCAGTTTTGCATATTTAAAATGTGATTTTTTTTTTTTCATATTCATTCAACAAGAAAATTTTTGAATTAAAATGCACTTATGCTTCGCTTGCATGAGTGTCTATATACATTGCACCCACTACCCAGTACAAACACTTTATGCACAAAATTGACAATGAAGAGAAGCACGTTGAGATAAACTATTTTATTTTTTGTCAGATGTAGAGAAAAAAATTATAAATAAGAAAGACCTGAAGAATTTTATAAGAGACACATACTTGTGTAAGTTTTTACTTTAACTTAAGGGCGAGAAAAAAAAAAAATGAACAATAGCCAGCAAAATAGGATTAAAAACACACCTCATTGTGAATAGAAGGTAATAAGGATCTAACAAATTTAAAATTTTGGATCACTAATTAATTGTGATGCAAAACTAAAGGGAATACTCTGATGCTGGCTTTTTAATTATTTCAAAAAAAAATTGATCATATTTCGTAAGTTTATTATATATAATATACGATAATATCCTTGCAGTAGCGTACTGCAAAGCCTGAGCTAAAAGTTCACTTTCCTCTAAAACAAAATAATTTTATATGGTAGCGTCTTAAAGTTACTTACGTTCAAGCGTAAATTCTATTTGCCGCCTTACAAAAATGAGACAATTTTTCGACATGAATCACATTATGTGTGTAAAGGCAAATGTTGTTCAATGAAACAACAGAACACCCATACTTGCACACACTATAACATAATGTCATTCTGTAATGCCCGTCAGAATTTGAGAACGAGATTTTCAGAAACTTTAGTATTTAAAGAGAAAAAATTACTCGACGAGACAAATTTCTATAAAAGAGAACGTTTTCGAAAAATTTCTATAAAAGCAGAATTATATCGAATATTTTTTTTATAAAATGAGAATTTTATGGAAAATTTTATATAAAATTTTTTATAAAATGAAAATTTTATCTAGAATTTTCTATAAAATGAGAATTTTATCAATAATTTTCTATATAATAAGAATTTTATTGAAAATTTTTTATAAAATGAGAACTTTATCGAAAATTTTCTATGAAAAGAAAATTTTATTTAAAATTTTCTATAAAATGAGAATTTTTTCGAAAATTTTCTATATAATAAGAACTTTATTGAAAATTTTCTATAAAATGAGATTTTTATCGAAAATTTTCTATATAAAAAGAATTTTATCGAAAATTTTCTATTAAATGAGAATTTTATCGAAAATTTTCTATTAAATGAGAATTTTATCGAAAATTTTTTCTAAAATTAGAACTTTATGGAAATTTTCTATAAAAATATAAAATGAGATTTTTATGGAAAATTTTTTATAATATGAGATTTTTTTCGAAAATTTTATATAAAATGAGAATTTTAAAGAAAACTTTTTATAAAATGAGGATTTTATCGAAAATTTTCTATAAAATGAGATTTTTATCGAAAATTTTCTATAAGATGAGATTTTTATCGAAAATTTTCTATAAAATGAGATTTTTATCGAAAATTTTCTATAAATTGAGATTTTTATCGAAAATTTTTTATAAATTGAGATTTTTATCGAAAATTTTCTATAAAATGAGAATTTTAAAGAAAACTTTTTATAAAATGAGAACTTTATCGAAATTTATTAAACAAATTATAATTTTATCGAATTTTTTTTATAGAAATAAGAATTTTATCGAAAATTTTCTATAAAAGGAGAATTTTTTCGAAAATTTTCTATAAATGACAATTTTATCGAAAAATTTCTATTAAAGGAAAATTTATCGAGAGATTTCTATAAAAAGAGAATTTTTTCGAAAATGTCCTATAAAAAGAGAATTTTCTCGAAAATTTTCTGTTAAAAAATATTTTTCTGGAAATTTTTCTAAAAAAGATAATTTTCTAGAAAAATATTTACAGAATGCGAATTGTCTCGAAATTTTTCTATAAAAATAGAAAATGTTAAATGAAAATGGAATTTTATCGAAGATTTAAAAAAAAGGAATTTTCCCGAAAATGTTGTTTAAAATTCTTTGGATTTTATAGACAGCTGCACCGATTTTTTTTTTAATTTTCACAGAGTGTTTCTGTATGTCTGGAAGAACTATAGACTACTTTATACTTTGTTTGAAGTGGGCAACATGGCACGCCTACTTTCAAAATAAGTGTTAAAAGTCGCATATATAAAAAACTGCAAGATTTCGAGTCCTCACATTTTGTATCGACAACTTTGACATCCATGAGAATATTTTTGGACAAAATGGGGCGAATAGCTAAAGTGAGAGTAGCACCTTCTATATGAGGAATATTTTAAATCACTTTATATGGGAAACTAATAGAACTTGCTGGACATTCTGGGAAAAAAAGTGTGGATTTTCATTAGGGGAGATGGATCCCACATATTAATACAAAAATCATTTATCCGGGAAACTATAAGAGCTAGATTCTTCAAATTTTACATGAAGAACTTTAATTTTCAAGTGAATATTTAGAGAAAAACGGGAGGATTTTCAATGGAGCCTTGGTATTAAAAACATAATAAACTCTAAATATCTAAATTAACGAAGATGTAAAAAATAAATATCTGAAAAATTATAATAGTCGTAGTGTTTTGTTGAATTAAGGGTAGAAAAGAGCACTGGGTATAGCATAGTTTTCTAAGTTTTCTTAGTTTTTCGAAACTTCCCAAAAAAATGAATTTTCCAAATGTTTTTTATAAAAAAAGAATTCTCTTAAAAAAATTTTCTAAAAAATTAGAATTTTCTCAAACAAAATTAATTTCCTAATTTTTTTTTTAATAAAAAGGATATTTTTTATTAGAGAAAGGAAACTTTCACAAATATTTTTTAAAAAGAAAATATTCTCGAAGGTATTCTATAAAAAATATAATTTTTTTGAAAATTGTATATAATATTAGAATTTTCACGAAATTTTTATGCAAAAATGAGAATTTTCTTGAAAGGGGACTTTTTGCTACAATTTTATTTAGGCATTGGAATTTTCAAGAAACCTAACTATTAAAAAAGAATTTTCAAAATATTTTCTGTAAAAAAGAATTCTCTTAAAAATTTTCTATAAAACGAGAATTTTCTAAAAAATTTTCTGTAAAATAATTTCTACAAAAACGATATTTTTCTTGTAATTTTCTATAAAGAAATAATTTTCTGCAAAATTTTCCATTTACAGCTATTTTACACGGAAATGTATGAAAAGGTAATATTCTCGTAAATTTTCTATAAAAATGTAATTTCCTCGAAAATTTTTTAGAAAAAGAGAGCAATTAATCGATTTTTTTTATAAAATTAGTATATTTTTGGTGTTTTGTCTCTCTCTGTTACCTTGTGGGTAGTAAGTCGTTGCTGTTGCGACCTTTTCTTATTGTGGCAACATAATAAATGATGTTTGCATTTTTTTCTTCATTTTTCGTTTTTGTAGATCTTTTCTTGTTGCTGTTGTTGGAATTTTTCAACATCTTCTTGTGCTGATATTTTATTTTCACTTTCATTTTGGTCATGTAATAAATGAAATTGAAAATGCAAAAAAAAACAACAAAAAAACCGAAAATTTTTCAGTCAGTCATTTAAGAAAAACAACAACAGTTTTTTTCTATTACAATTTTTATTGCTGATGGCTGAATTTTCTTGTTGCTGCTTCTGTTTCAAGTAATGTTGTTGCTGCTACAATAGTTGTTGATTTTTTTTTCGTATACATACATACATTGATATTGACAAGAAATTTTGTTTATTTGTTGCTTTAGCTGTGGAACATGCAGCTTGTTGTCTTCCATTTATTTTAGACTGTTTGCTACTGCCACAAATTGTTAACATTATCATTTGTGTGCTGCTTGTTATTATTGTTTTTTTTTTTTTTTTTTGTTATTTGCTGTTGCCGTTATCAGCTTGCAGCAATTGTTTTCTGTTCACTATTGTATTACATTTATTTTGGTCTTGGTTTAAAAAAATTATTTTTTTTCTATTTTCTTCTTTCTTTCGAAATAATAGTTATTTGTTACAAATGTCTTCTTGTTGTTAAATGTATGTTTTTATGTCCATCTTCAATGAATCAGGTGCAATTGTTGCTGGTTTGAACATTTTCATTGGCAGTGCTACAATTACTGTTGAGTGATTTAGTGTGACATTTTAATGATGAAATAGCAAAACATAATTTAAAACATTAGCATCGGTTTTGAAATGTCATTGTCATTTAGAGATTTTTTGAAATGATATTTGAGGTATTTATGACTATTCAAAAGAAAATTTTTATGTCGTTTGTTAATAGTGACAGTATAATGACCAATAAGATTTTCTGTGAACTTAGATTGATGCAATATTAGATGATTTGAGCTTAATAAAATCTGTGTAAGTTTAATTTCGAGGTCCCACCGTGAAGGCCATATCTCTTAAAGTAGGTGCTGGCTATGGTAGTTACACTATGAACTCTACAATTAGAATCAACGTTACAGGAACATGAAAAAGAGTGCAGAGTTACAAATAACACCACTTTAGCATATTTTTTTTTTCATCCCTGATTCTGGCCCTGATTTGAAATCAAAACAAAATTGAATTTCTAATACTTTTCCGAAAAAATATTACAACATAAATTATACGTTTTCTCCAACAATATATATTTCAACTTCCTCAATATTTAATTAAATTTACCTCAAGCTCCTTGGCTTTAGTATCAAGGAAATCTTTCAAAAACAAACTTGGCAAAAACCGCATTACATATTTAGGTCAAAATACACATATATTTTTTTTTTTGCAAAACATGTAATAACAAATTTTATATAAAACATGCCAAATCATTCCTTACGAAATTGTAATGAAATAAGCAAAAACTGTTTAAAATATGTTTTGTATTGGTTATGGTTCAAAATAAAATTACGAATAATGTTTCATAAATAAGTGATTAACCTCAAATAAATAAACTATAAAAATATTTAATTATTTCAATTAAATATTTATTTACAATAATAAATCAATTTCATACACAAAAGTGAGTAAACAATAATAAACATTTAAGAAAATTACCTTAATGAATTATTTTATGATAACATGCACTTGATTATGTACCAAATGGTATTAATAAAAAATATCATAAGCCCTGCTGATTTTTTAAGGGTAAATGTTTGCTTTTAGTCCAGTATCCAACAATTCGAAAAGGAGGCAATGCGTCTGACATAGACTGTTACACAGTGGTATAGGAAAAAAAAGAGGGAAATAATTCGGTAACTTCTAAACGGTTAATCCGATTTTAATGAAATTTGGTATGCACAAAGAGGAGGTGTTGTCGAGTTTAGGTTTTGAATTTGGACCTTATAGGCCAACCAGGGGCCCGGCGGGGGGTCCTCAAATTAGGACACCTCGGCTATGTTAAATTTTTAAAACGATCCTATTTCTTCATTTGAGTTCCGATTTAAAAAAAATTTCGTATATAGAATCTCCTCATCGAGCACTATAAAAAATCTCGTCGTAGCAGTAAATTATCTCTTATAGTTTAGGAGATATTCGCATTTGAAAATTAAAATTTTAAAATTTTTACCGTTCTTACTTTAGTTTTTTGATAATAGCGGGTCCAAATATTCCCGATTTTCGCCATTTCTTTTTTTATTCGCTTAACAACAAGTTTATATATCAAGCAGTGAAAGAATTATGTAAAAATCATGACTGAGTCCAAAGTTATAGGCATTTTAATTTAAAAAATTAAAAAAAGGCGATTTTTTGCCATTTTTTTTGGAAAAAAGTATCTTTTTCTTTTTAAGTTATCTAAAAAGTTTCTAAGAAGATGTATATAGAATTTATACTTTTTGAAAAGCTGACTTTACATAAAATACGATAAATGAAACAAAACCTAAAAATTGTTGATACCGAGGGGACCAGGTCCATCCAAAAAACCCTATTTTTTTATAGAAAATTCAATTTTGAGCAAAATCTCAAATCGCATAGTCGATATCAAATTATAGTGACCTGTTTTATATGACCCAATATGTTCTTAATCATTTGTAACGGGTTTCGATAACCCCGCCCCTGGTATGGATAAAATAGGCAAAAAACCAAAAAATCCCATTTTTGGGATTTTTAAAACTTTTTTGGAATTCCGGGATTTCTAATAAGAAAATTCGAAATTTTTATTTATTTTGGATTTTGAGTAAAAAAATCTACCTAACTGTAAAATTTCATCAAAAAATATTAATAAATAAAATTTTTATTGCAATTTGAAAAATTTGTATCTTCGCAAAAACTGAATAAAAAACATTTTTTAATTTTTAAAAAAAAGTATTCGCGAATTTTTTAATTTTCAAAAATTATATACAGTTTTGAAAAATAGACAAAATTACCTTTCCATTGATATATAACATGCCTACCTAATTTTTTTAATTAGGGAAAACTCAACATCTTTTAGAAAATTTACCTAGCACTATTATTTTCATCCATAACGTTAACTCTTAAATTTGTTACATATATTAAAAATTTTTCAGGTTTATTTTTTAAACTGTAATGATTTTTACCCCTATAGGTCACTTTAATAGGTAGCTTATTAAAGTGACCTATGAGGAAAAATTCATTACATAAGGATACGTTAGACATATTAGGTAGAATATCATAACCCTTTAAAAAATAATTTAATTTAAGTACCTGTAATTAATATATAAGACAGGTTTATATCTGTTTGTAATTATTTGTAATTTTCTAACCATGGCGATCGTACTAAAAAAAATGATTTGTGCTCCATTTTATTTGAACACTCTTCAGCTCCTTTTCAAGATAAAGTGAACTTCTTATTGAAATATATTGAAACTGCACATAAAAATAAAGTGGATAAAACTGATATATGTAAAATTGAAAATTTTATAAAATCAGTTATATAAAACTGAAGAGTGTTCGGTATTCCATTGCTAAATTTCGATCGAAATTTCTGATTGGCTGGATGAATGTGTAGAAGTTGCTATTTGCGTATCAACTGTTGGTGCTCCCTGTAAGCAGTATGAGATTTGAGCTCAAAATCTAAGAGGAAAAGGTTATCAACTTCACTAGAAACCTTATCTAACGAAGAATTTCGGACACTTTTAAAGCAATGTTAAGAAAAGAAAACAGCCTTTGGATGCCATAAAAATTGCAAATATTCTTCCAACCGCATCACCAAGACGACTGAAAAGAATTGTAAAAGTATACCCACACCATCATCTGATACAACGTTCACTGAGGAAGAAGCTATTGCGCTTATGTTGCAGCTGGATTAAGTCGTGATAACTACATAACGTTAAGAAAGGCGCTATCTGAAAAAGGAGTGGATGTTTTACCATCATATGACAAAATAAATGAAAAGAAGAAAAGCATTATACCACCTCCTATTGAAATAACTGATCGGAAGGCTGTTATTGGACTCGGCTCTACTCTACGAAAAATACTGCTTTAAGGATTGCTTCTGACTTTTCTTCAGACCAACTAAAAAAAATAAATTCTTGTGATCTTCAACTCATTTGTAAGTGGGATGTGATGGATTATCAGCACTCTCGAATATAAACAAATCAACACAAGTGAATCATCTTCCGAGTATAAAAGTGTATTTATGGCATCGCTAGTTCCATTAAGAATTCGAAAGTATGCTGACAGCGATTCTCCATCAACCAGTTTTCGATGATATTTGGAAGAATTCGACTCAGGATCCAAAGCTTTTTGTAGGCCAATAAGCTTTGAGTATATAAAGGAATCCAAAACAACAACGCAAGATTTGATAAATCGTATTGAAGCAGAAATTAAAAAACTTGGAACCTATAACAATCGAAATAGAAAATTATTCGTTTAACATGTCCTATGATTTAAAACTTACAATGATTGATGGGAAAGTTGGAAATGCCATTACAGGAACATCATCTACTTGGTACTGCTACATATGTGTGATAAAAAATCAGAATTTTCGAATATTTCCAAGCAAAGATCAATAAATGAGGAAACATTACAATTTGGAATACCCCCCTACATGCTCGCATACGATTTCTGGAACATTTTTCTACATTTAGCATATGATTTAAAGTACAGAAGCATACCGAAAATGCAAACAAAAGTGCAAATAACAATAAGGAGTTAATGGAAATGAGAGCCAGTGAGAAACGAAGAATTCAAGAGGAATTTAAAAAGCGGATGGGATTAAATATTGATAAACCACTCACAGGATATGGAAGCACAAACGATGGTAATACCGCTAGACGTTTTTTTTAAACATTTTGAAACTACTTCCGAAATAACCGGAATTAGTATGGATTTACTGCAAAAGGTCAATATTATTCTAATGGCGATAAATAGCAAGCATAAAGTGAACGCAACAAAATTTGGAGAGTATTCTACAAAAGTTTCTAAATTACTTTTGGAATTATATCCCTGGAAAGAAATGACACCTACAGTTCACAAGATATTATGTCATGGAAAGGTCATCATAGAACATAATATTCTGCTTTAGGAGAGCTTACAGAAGAACCCCAAGAATCGAGAATAGAGACTTTAAGCATATCATCAGTTTAGCTCAAGGAAGTGTTCTAGGCAGTCTCAAAATGAAGATATTTTTAATAATCTGATTCTATCTTCTGATCCTGTTTTATCTACTATAAGAAAACGTTGGATTTGCTACAAAACGTTAGCATTTGAAAATATTCATGAATTTAAAGATTTACTTTATCTTTTAGATATGGACTACTGTGATACCGATTATTTTACAAAATTATATTAATTTATAAAAAAAAATAAATAAAGACTATTTTATATAAAATAAATACTTGTTAATTTTTTTTAGGGATAAAGAATAAAAGATTAATCGTAAAAAGTGGCTGTAAAAATTCATAAAAATTTAGGTAGTAAAACATGCCTAACAAATGTATGGATGAAAATAATAGTACTAGGTAAATTCTCTAAAAGATGTTGAGTTTTCCCTAATTAATTTGTCACTTAAAAAACATTAGGTAGGCATGTTATATATCAATGGAAAGGTAATTTTGTCTATTTTTCAAAACTGTATATAATTTTTTGAAAATTAAAAAATTCGCGGAATACTTTTTTAAAAAAATTAAAAATGTTTTTTATTCAGTTTTTGCGAAGATACAAATTTTTCAAATTGCAATAAAAATTTTATTTATGAATATTTTTTGATGAAATTTTACAGTTAGGTAGATTTTTTTACTCAAAATCCAAAATTAAATAAAAATTTCGAATTTTCTTATTAGAAATCCCGGAATTCCCAAAAAAGTTTTAAAAAATCCCAAAAATGGGATTTTTTGGTTTTTTGCCTATTATATCCATACCAGGGCGGTTATCGAAACCCGTTACAAAATGATTAAGAACATATTGGGTCATAAAAACAGGTCACTATAATTTGATATCGACTATGCGATTTGAGAATTTTTGCTCAAAATTGAATTTTCTATAAAAAAATAGGGTTTTTTGGATGGACCTGGTCCCCTCGGTATCAAAAATTTTTAGGTTTTGTTTCATTTATCGTATTTTATGTAAAGTCAGCTTTTCAAAAAGTATAAATTCTATATACATCTTCTTAGAAACTTTTTAGATAACTTAAAAAGAAAAAGATACTTTTTTCCCAAAAAAATGGCAAAAAATCGCCTTTTTTTAATTTTTAAAATTAAAATGCCTATAACTTTGGACTCAGTCATGATTTTTATACATAATTCTTTCACTGCTTGATATATAAACTTGTTGTTAAGCGAATAAAAAAAAGATGGCGAAAATCGGGAATAGTTGGACCCGCTATTATCAAAAAACTAAAGTAAGGACGGTAAAAATTTTAAAATTTTAATTTTCAAATGCGAATATCTCCTAAACTATAAGAGATAATTTACTGCTACGACGACATTTTTTATAGTGCTCGATGAGAAGATTCTATATATGAAATTTTTTTTAAATCGGAACTCAAATGAAGAAATAAGATCGTTTTAAAAATTTAACATAGCCGAGGTGTCCTAATTTGAGGACCCCCGCCGGGCCCCTGGTTGGCCTATAAGGTCCAAATTCAAAACCTAAACTCGACAACACCTCCTCTTTGTGCATACCAAATTTCATTAAAATCGGATTAACCGTTTAGAAGTTACCGAATTATTTCCCTCTTTTTTTTCCTATACCACTGTGTGTTAGTTTTAATAATGTTTAACTGCACGATTGACTCTAGTTCAGTTCTAAATTAGTTTTAGTTCAGTTCTAGTTCAGTTCTAGATCAGTTCTAGCTCAGTTCTAGTTCAGTTCTAGCTCAGTTCTAGTTCAGTTCTAGTTCAGTTCTAGTTCAGTTCTAGTTCAGTTCTAGTTCAGTTCTAGTTCAGTTCTAGTTCAGTTCTAGTTCAGTTCTAGTTCAGTTCTAGTTCAGTTCTAGTTCAGTTCTATTCAGTTCTAGTTCAGTTCTAGTTCAGTTCTAGTTCAGTTCTAGTTCAGTTCTAGTTCAGTTCTAGTTCAGTTCTAGTTCAGTTCTAGTTCAGTTCTAGTTCAGTTCTAGTTCAGTTCTAGTTCAGTTCTAGTTCAGTTCTAGTTCAGTTCTAGTTCAGTTCTAGTTCAGTTCTAGTTCAGTTCTAGTTCAGTTCTAGTTCAGTTCTAGTTCAGTTCTAGTTCAGTTCTAGTTCAGTTCTAGTTCAGTTCTAGTTCAGTTCTAGTTCAGTTCTAGTTCAGTTCTAGTTCAGTTCTAGTTCAGTTCTAGTTCAGTTCTAGTTCAGTTCTAGTTCAGTTCTAGTTCAGTTCTAGTTCAGTTCTAGTTCAGTTCTAGTTCAGTTCTAGTTCAGTTCTAGTTCAGTTCTAGTTCAGTTCTAGTTCAGTTCTAGTTCAGTTCTAGTTCAGTTCTAGTTCAGTTCTAGTTCAGTTCTAGTTCAGTTCTAGTTCAGTTCTAGTTCAGTTCTAGTTCAGTTCTAGTTCAGTTCTAGTTCAGTTCTAGTTCAGTTCTAGTTCAGTTCTAGTTCAGTTCTAGTTCAGTTCTAGTTCAGTTCTAGTTCAGTTCTAGTTCAGTTCTAGTTCAGTTCTAGTTCAGTTCTAGTTCAGTTCTAGTTCAGTTCTAGTTCAGTTCTAGTTCAGTTCTAGTTCAGTTCTAGTTCAGTTCTAGTTCAGTTCTAGTTCAGTTCTAGTTCAGTTCTAGTTCAGTTCTAGTTCAGTTCTAGTTCAGTTCTAGTTCAGTTCTAGTTCAGTTCTAGTTCAGTTCTAGTTCAGTTCTAGTTCAGTTCTAGTTCAGTTCTAGTTCAGTTCTAGTTCAGTTCTAGTTCAGTTCTAGTTCTAGTTCAGTTCAGTTCAGTTCTAGTTCAGTTCTAGTTCAGTTCTAGTTCAGTTCTAGTTCAGTTCTAGTTCAGTTCTAGTTCAGTTCTAGTTCAGTTCTAGTTCAGTTCTAGTTCAGTTCTAGTTCAGTTCTAGTTCAGTTCTAGTTCAGTTCTAGTTCAGTTCTAGTTCAGTTCTAGTTCAGTTCTAGTTCAGTTCTAGTTCAGTTCTAGTTCAGTTCTAGTTCAGTTCTAGTTCAGTTCTAGTTCAGTTCTAGTTCAGTTCTAGTTCAGTTCTAGTTCAGTTCTAGTTCAGTTCTAGTTCAGTTCTAGTTCAGTTCTAGTTCAGTTCTAGTTCAGTTCTAGTTCAGTTCTAGTTCAGTTCTAGTTCAGTTCTAGTTCAGTTCTAGTTCAGTTCTAGTTCAGTTCTAGTTCAGTTCTAGTAGTTCATTCTTAGTTCAGTTCTAGTTCAGTTCTAGTTCAGTTCTAGTTCAGTTCTAGTTCAGTTCTAGTTCAGTTCTAGTTCAGTTCTAGTTCAGTTCTAGTTCAGTTCTAGTTCAGTTCTAGTTCAGTTCTAGTTCAGTTCTAGTTCAGTTCTAGTTCAGTTCTAGTTCAGTTCTAGTTCAGTTCTAGTTCAGTTCTAGTTCAGTTCTAGTTCAGTTCTAGTTCAGTTCTAGTTCAGTTCTAGTTCAGTTCTAGTTCAGTTCTAGTTCAGTTCTAGTTCGGTTCTAGTTCGGTTCTAGTTCAGTTCTTCTTCAGTTCTAGTTCAGTTCTATTTCAGTTCTAGTTCAGTTCTAGCTCAGCAGTCAATTTACAATCGAATTATAGTGCGATTTATTTTTATATGGTAAACTGACATTCTTCTACTAACTATAAATTATTGGTAAAAACAATAATTCGGTACAGTTACCACCATCTGCTGGGTAGACATAAATGTATTTATAAATTTGCAACATTAAAAGATACAATTAAATAATTAAACTTCCGTATTTCACGCTACAAAAACTCAAACTTTTATAATTTTGCCACTGACTTTGCTATCTAACTGATTACAAGTGTGAGTGTATTTTGTCAACAATATCACACACAACATTAATGATAGACAGCTTGACTATTTGAGTGAGTGACTCTGACAGTTGTTGTTGCAATTGATGTGTGAATTTTATCAAAAAAGAGGCCGCTTAAATGTTGTTGTTACTTATTTATTACATAATTTTACAACTTGTTGTTTCTTCGTCATTGCGTTTACCACAAAGCATTTGTACAGCAGCAGCGTAAACACATGAAGAGCTGTCAAGTATTAAGTTGCGTTTTGCGCTTTGTTTATGTTTCTGGTGTAACGTTGAAGTACAGCATGAATGAATTCGCATACGAGTACTATAGAGATAATTGTTATTCAATATGATCTTTAAAACCATTAAATGCATAAAGTGTCGTCTTTTCATTGTTGTTTATTTATACTTTTTTGTTACTGTTTAAATAACCGCAACAGACAAATAATGTAATATTTAATAGTGTGATGATGACGATGATTGATTGTGTGATTGAATGGATGTTTGAATGAAGGTGTTCAGTTGATCTATTTTCAAAGCTAAAAAATAATTTATCTTAAGTAAACATAAATAAAATAGTTTAAACGAGTAACTTTGTAATTGGATATAATTGTGAATAGATTGTACAATATTAATACCATATGCGTAACAAAATTTTATTTAAGATATTAGGGGTATCCGTCTTAAATAGATCAATTTGTCATTTAATTGAAGATTCTGTGGCACCCAATTTTCCATTTCTTTTAGCCTCATTCAGGCCTAGTTCAGTTCTAGTTTCGTTCTAGTTCAGTTCTAGTTTAGTTCTAGTTCAGTTCTAGTTCAGTTCTAGTTCAGTTCTAGTTCAGTTCTAGTTCAGTTCTAGTTCAGTTCTAGTTTAGTTCTAGTTCAGTTCTAGTTCAGTTCTAGTTCAGTTCTAGTTCAGTTCTAGTTCAGTTCTAGTTCAGTTCTAGTTCAGTTCTAGTTCAGTTCTAGTTCAGTTCTAGTTCAGTTCTAGTTCAGTTCTAGTTCAGTTCTAGTTCAGTTCTAGTTCAGTTCTAGTTCAGTTCTAGTTCAGTTCTAGTTCAGTTCTAGTTCAGTTCTAGTTCAGTTCTAGTTCAGTTCTAGTTCAGTTCTAGTTCAGTTCTAGTTCAGTTCTAGTTCAGTTCCAGTTCAGTTCTAGTTCTGTTCTAGTTCAGTTCTAGTTCAGTTATAGTTCAGTACTGTTTTTTAAGGTTTTGCTGTATATTTTAGTACATATTGTGATTTTACCAGTCGTTAGTAACTCTTCAAATATTTCCACATTTCATTCACAATAATCATCATTTTTCTTGGTTGTTGTCTTTACTACTTTATAAATGTTTATAGTAGCAAATACTTCAACCAAAACTATTTTCATTTCCAGTTGTGTAAATTCGTGGAAAATGTTTATTAAATATTAAGGCATAATTTTAAATAAAATTTTCTGTAAAAATATTTAAGTCAAATTTGCTTACATAAAAAACTCTCCAACTAATCATTAATCAAGCTTTAAAAGAAACAAAAAAAGAAAATAAAACTCTATTGAAAGTAAAATCGTATAAAATTGATGACTTAAAAAGACCTGAGACACACTTTAATAAAAAGAATTCAAAGCTGGTACTTTTTCCGTACACCTTTGCATTAAATGATAAACAGTTTACATAATTTTAAGAAAATTAAAAAAAATAAAATTTCTTTAGCAAACTTTTTAGTCGAATTGAAATTAACAACATTTCTTATTCAAATGTTGCTGTTATTCATTGTTTTTTATGCTGCAATGTTAAATATTTGTATTTTTTGTTTTTCCCATTTTTATGGTCATTAATGTTTGAAAATAATTAAAAAACAAAATCTTTTGTGGAAAAAATATGTAATAATGTTAGCAACAAATATTATTGCATTTCATAAAAACAAGTAATAAAGTTTGTGCGTGCCTTTGTCACTATTTGTATGACGACTGTATTTACATTGTACACTGATATTTTCAACACGACAAAAAAAGGCAAACAATAATAACAACCAATTCCGGTGCAGACTCAGCTAGAAAAAAAATTATACATTTAAAAAAAATAATAAAAATATTGCACAATTTAAAATCTAATTTAATTTTATTTGTTATTATTTTATTTCATTCATTTCAACCATACTTACACTCTCACTCTTTACTTTCAGAACGAATAAATGTTTGATGTTAAAGTGTGATGGGAAATAATTCGTACGTTTAATAAAACAATATTTTATGAGAAACTTTTTGGTTAGTTAGTAAACTAGCAAATACAGATATTCAGATATGTACTTTTTTAATTTTATGGCATAATATTCTCAACGATTTTTTTATTTAGATTTTCTTTAAATAGAAAAATTTTAAAATTCTCTTTTTAAAGAAAATTTTCGAGAAAATTCTCTTTTATAGAACATTTGCGAAAAAATTCTCTTTTTATCTAAAATTTTCCGAAAAATTCTCTTTTTTTAGAAAATTTTCGAGAAAATTCTCTTTTTATGTAAAATTTTTGGAAAAATTCTCTTTTTATGTAAAATTTTTTGAAAAATTCTCTTTTTATCTAAAATTTTGGGAAAAATTCTCTTTTTATCTAAAATTTTCGGAAAAATGTTCATTTTATAGAAAATTTCCGGAAAATTCTCTTTTATAGAAAATTAACTTTTTTAACTTTATGGCATAATATTCTCAACGATTTTTTATTTAGATATTCTTTAAATAGAAAAATTTTAAAATTCTCTTAAAAAAAATTTCAAAAAAATCTCTTTTTAATAAAAATTTTCGAGAAAATTCTCTTTTTATATAAAAATTTTCTTTTTATAGATCATTTTCGAAAAAACTGTCTTTTAATAGAAAATTTCCGAGAAAAATTTATTTCTAAAAATTTTAGAAAAAATCTATTTTAAAAATTTTTGGAACAATTATATTTTTGTAGAAAATTTACGGAAAAATTATATTTTTATCGAAAATTTTCAGGAAATATAGATAATTAGTTAGTTATTTAGATAGTTAGTTAGTTAATTAGATAGTTAGATAGATAGATAGATAGATAGATAGTAAGTAAGTTAGTTAGTTAGTTAGTTAGTTAGTTAGTTAGATAGATAGATAGATAGATAGATAGA
>NC_060951.1:40877073-40883298 GCF_022045245.1 Lucilia cuprina | reverse complement strand
AAAAATAAAAATTTTATAAAAGTAAAAATTGTAAAAATATACTCATGGTGTAGGGTATCATATGGTCGGCCATGCCCGACTATACTTTCCTACTTGTTTTTTTTTATAAAAATCCCCTTCTTGTAGAAAAAATATTCTTTTTATAGAGAATTTGCAAGATTTTTTTTTATAGAAAATTTTTAATAATTTTTAATTATAAATAAAATTATTAAATATTTTCGAGTATTTTTGTAAAAGTCCCCTTTTATAGAACACTTTCTTTTTAAAGAAAATTTTGACAAAATTCTCTTTGTATAGAAAATTTTCAATAAAATTTTTTCCTCTAGAGAATTTTTGAAAAAAAAAATTAAAAAAAAATCTTTCTTTAAAAAAATTCAAAAAAATCCCTTTTAATAGAAAATTTTCAACAAAATTTTTTTCCTTTAGACAATTTTCAAAAAAAATCTCTCTTTAAAAAAAACATTTAAAAAAATTCTCTTTTTATAGAAAATTTGCAAAAAAATTTACCTTTTAAACGAAAATTTTCGAAAAATTATAGAAAATTTAAAAAAAATATCTTTTAAATCAAAATTTTCGAGAACATTCTACTTTTTTAGGGAAATTTTCGATAAAATTCTTTTAAAATGAAAAGTTTTCGAAAAAAATCTTATTTTATGAAAAATTCACCTGAAAATTAAAGTGTAGTTAAAGAAAAAAAATTCCTTTTAAAGGAAATTTTCGTGATCATTTTCTTTTTATTGGAAATTTGTTGAAAAATCCTCCATGTATTGGAAATTTGTAAGAAATTTCTGTTTTTATAAAAATAGAAAAACATTTCTTATGGACTAAATAGTCATTTGACCTAATACTGTATATTATTTTAAGCTGCTGGAAACTGTTTTAGAGATACTTTAACTGCATTTTAACAATATAAATTTTCAACAGAACAAAAAATTAAGTACATTTACACATGTATTAAAATCATTGTATGTGTAATTTGTATTCATGTAAAACATACAAAAACTTAGTGTGTGTTCTTTTTGTTTTAATTTGTTACAAATAAATTTTGTAAAGAAATAAAAACTCGTTATTGTTTTATGTAGTTTTGTGCAAAGTTTAATGAAAGTTAATGTTTTGCTAGCGTTTGAAAAGACAAATACGATGTCAAAGTGTAAAGAAAAAAATAATTCACTTTTATAGTGTTTTCCCTACATGTTTTTGTTGTTTTGTTTTTCTTTTTGTTCTTTTTTAACTGCAGGCTGAATGTAATCAACAACTTTAACATAGTCATAGAGGAATAAAATGAAACCAAAATCAAATCAGCGTTGTGGAATTGTCAACTATGAAATCACACCCTACATTTAAACAGTATTCTCTACAGGTTAATTTTAAAATAGTTTGCTTAATTTTTTCGATCCCTCCAAATTGTGATAATTTTTCATTCCTACATCAATGACTCATTATAGATATAGATCTTGTTATACCCAACACCACTTTAGTAGGTGTTTATATTTCTTAAGAACTAGAGTTTCTTCCTTTCTTTTTCTTTCCAATGTATGTTGCATAAAAATGTCGCCGCAAAAGTTGCCTAATTTTGTAGAGAACTTTTTCTCAAAATAACAAAACTAACAGTAGTTTTAACAAAAGAACTTTTGTTTGCTTGAGAGAAGACAAGAAAATATGCAAATAGAAAAAGATTACAATTTTTTTTAATTAAACTGAAAAAAATTCTTCATTGTCATAAAATAGTTTAACAAAGTTGCCGTTTTTCATAGTAATTTTTTTTTTTTTGCAGTTAAACAAATTTGAAACACTTGACTTTCTTTATTCATTTGTTTTAAAACAACAGCGAAAGCGATATGTAGGTGAGTTATAATGTTCAAGTAGAAAACCCCGTTAAAAGTTGAATAAATTTATGTTTTTCATAAAATTTAAATTTTTCCCAGACTTTTTGATATTACTTTTTTCCATTTTTAAGACTTTCAATATCACTTTTCAACGAAAATTTTCAAAAAGATTTCATTTCATATTTTTTTTTTTTTTTATTTTTTAAAGACATTCCTTTTAAAATGTTTCACATTTTCTCAGTTTTAGAAATTTTCTCTTTTTAAATTACATTTTCTAAAAATGTTCAAGAAATTTTTCGAAAAAAATCTCCGTTTAAAAAATTTTTGAGAAAATACTGTTTTTATAGAAAAATTTTGTGAAATTTCTATTTTAAAGAAAGTATTCGGTAAAAAATATCGTTATAGAAAATTTTCTTTTTATAGAAAATTTTCGAGAAAATTCTCTTTTTTTAGAAAATTTTCGAGAAAATTCTCTTTTTATAGAAAATTTTCGAGAAAATTCTCTTTTTATAGAAAATTTTCGAGAAAATTCTCTTTTTATAGAAAATTTTCGAGAAAATTCTCTTTTTATAGAAAATTTTCGACAAAATTCTCTTTTTATAGAAAATTTTCGACAAAATTCTCTTTTTATAGAAAATTTTCGACAAAATTCTCTTTTTATAGAAAATTTTCGACAAAATTCTATTTTTATAGAAAATTTTCGACAAACTTCTCTTTTTATAGAAAATTTTCGACAAACTTCTCTTTTTATAGAAAATTTTCGATAAAATTCCCTTTTTATAGAAAATTTTCGATAAAATTCCCCTTTTATAGAAAATTTTCGATAAAATTCCCTTTTTATAGAAAATTTTCGATAAAATTCTCTTTTTATAGAAAATTTTCGAGAAAATTCTCTTTTTATAGGAAATTTTCTCGAACATTCTCTTTTTATAGAAAATTTTCCAAAAAATTCTCTTTTTATAGAAAATTTCCCAAAAAAATTCTCTTTTTATAGAAAATTTCCCAAAAAAATTCTCTTTTTATAGAAAATTTCCCAGAAAATTCTCTTTTTATAAAAAAAAATTCCCATAAAAGTTACTTTTTGTAGAAAATTTCGGAGAAAATTCTCAAGAAAATATTCATTTTCTCAAAAATGTTCCATAACAAAAATTAAAAAAGGAATTGTTTAAAAAATTTTCTTTGTGTTTTTTTTATATTTTATTTTTTTCCATTTTATACATAATTGGGAAAGGGATATTTTATAGACAAATTTGGAGAAATTTCTCTTGTATAGAAAGTTTTTAGGAAAATTTCTTTTTTTATTAATCATAAAATGTTCCTTTTAAAAAAAGTATTCGGGAAAATTTGTTTTTCATAGAAAATGTTCTCTTTTAATAAACAATTTTCAATATTTTTTAAGAAAATTCAATTTTAATAAAAAGTTTTTGATTTGGATGTAAAATTTGCAATTTTTAAAAGAAAACTTTCAAGAAAATTAAATTTTTACAGAAAAAGTTCGATTTGGATGTAAAATTTGCAATTTTGAAAAAATAAATTTATTATAAAAACATCTATAGTTTTTTTTAAACACTTTCAAAAAAATTAAATTTGTACACAGAATTTTCGATTTGGATGTAAAATTTGCAATTTTTAAAAAATAAATTTATTATAAAAATATCTATAGTTTATTTTAATCTTTATTACAAGTAGTTTTTTAAATTTAAATTTCTTGCCAATATCCTTTAATAATTTATTTGCCATCTAAACAAATGTTAAAAGTTCATAAGCCAAAGTAATCAAATAATTTGCAGTTATTTACTTTTGATGTCATTGACATTCAGTCAACTGGAAACAGTAATAAAGCCATCATCCTCTACTAGCATCTCCCCTACAACATCGTCATCACAAAACCGAATTGTAAAATAAAACAAAGTAAGTCTAAGTGGGCAATTTAAATAAATTTACAAAAAACAACTGTTTGCTGCATAAAATCAAATTATTAAAACAAATACCTGCCACACTGGAGGCAGACATAAACTTACACAAATTTTCATAACAATGTTGAGCCCAACCGATGGAGTGAAGAAAAACAGCGCAGCAGCAGTCATCATTCTGGCAGGCAACAGCAGCAACAATTGTGCCATTATTTTTATTTATTCATTTGAATGTTTGTTTCTTTGTATTCTAGTAGTAGATGTGTTGCTGTTAATATTTTTTGTTCATGTTGCCTTTTTTTATTACACAAACAATAAGAACACCAACACATTAAAGACAAAAGGATAAAAAATGAAGAAAAAAGAAAAGAAAAACAATAACAACAGCTATATAAACAATGTTTTTCCATTACTGTTTATAACGTTTTATCCTGGTTTTACTATTGCTGCTGCTGTTGCTATTGTTGTTTTTATGGCATTTATGTAAATGTAAATACGTTGCATTCACTAACTAACACCATCAGCATGAGTTGCAATACCAGCACGATTTCCCATACACT
The DNA here is from genome assembly GCF_022045245.1 of Lucilia cuprina. Taxonomy (NCBI): domain Eukaryota; kingdom Metazoa; phylum Arthropoda; class Insecta; order Diptera; family Calliphoridae; genus Lucilia; species Lucilia cuprina. The sequence goes on along the minus strand of NC_060951.1, from coordinate 40,878,999 downwards.
CACTGCTGCATTAAACTACCAATCTAAGTAACAGTGACAGCAACACTGACTACATAAGTACTTTTCACTTTATATTGTATACAGTTGCTACTAGTTGAATGACTGCTGTTGCTTTATTATCATCAACATCATTATTCGTGCTCGCCAGCTACGTCATCATTATTAGCAATACCAACATCACCATCATGATTATTGTTGTTATAGCTGTTCCTGCTGTCATTTAAAAAATACACATAACAATTGTTATTTTTGATCCATTTTTTTTGTTTGTTCTCTGTTTATTTTGCTCAGTACCATTATCCTGGATGTTCGCCATATTGCTGTTGTTTTCCAATTTCCTACCTTTGGCCACTACGAGTATATTTTTCATTTCATTTATTTTTGTTTCCATTTTTTTGCTCATAGGATATTATTCCCAGTTTAGAAACATAAACAATTTAATTTGATGTAATTTACTTAGTGGTCGATATTGTGTCAGAGTTGAAGTTTGTGGAAGATTTGTGTGTCATGTTTATTTGGAAAATTGAATTTCGAGGGAAATACTTTTTAATGATTTTTCAAAGAATTTTTCGAAGTGTAATGATATGAAAAATTTGATTGTTGTTGCAATTGTATTTTGGTATGAGAACATAACGGAAGTATTGATGGTAAAAGGTTATTTAGTAAGTAAGTTAGTTAGTTAGTCACTTAGTTAGTTGGTTGGTTAGTTAGTTACTTAGTTAGATAGATAGATAGATAGATAGATAGATAGATAGATAGATAGATAGATAGATAGATAGATAGATAGATAGATTAGATAGATAGATAGATAGATAGATAGATAGATAGATAGATAGATAGATAGATAGATAGATAGATTAGATAGATAGATAGATAGATAGATAGATAGATAGATAGATAGATAGATAGATAGATAGATAGATAGATAGATAGATAGATAGATAGATAGATAGATAGATAGATAGATAGATAGATAGATAGATAGATAGATAGATAGATATTTAGATAGATAATTAATTAAAAAATTTTAAATTCTTGCCACAGCATAACAGCAACATATTCTTAATCACCAACTTTTCCAATTTCCCTTAAGCTACTTTCTAATCACAGCATTTAGTTAATTAAACATTTAATCCCATTGCGGTTTAGATTCAAGCAATCAGACTTTCTTCCACTCTCAATATCTTCCATTATATGTATAGTTCAAGTGGGTTGACATTCAGTAATACATAGAAATAGATATGTTGCCTAACATCCTAGCATCATTACCCATACATTTCGTATTGTTTATTATGAAAATCAGCATTTAAATTACATCTCATATGCATTTAATAAATTTTACTTTAAGGGTAAATGTGTCAATTCTTTGTTTATTAAGCATTGGCCATTCTCACAATAATGAAAAAGAACAAAAAAAAAAAATAATAAAATAAACAAAGGATATCAAAAAAGGTATGAGAGAAAACGAATGCAAGTATAAGCAACATGTCATTGTCCAAAAACTCCCACATATTAAGTATGCACAAACATACTCGAACAAAGTGAATGCGGAGGCAGTGGTAGAGAGAAAGGTACAAGTAACTTACTACAGCAGTATCCCAAATGTATGCCACTTTAAACACATTTATTTATTCTGACATTTTGGGCCATTGTCATTTGCTACTGACTATACAGAGAGTCCATTTTTGAATGTGTTAGTAGTGTAACTGTTCCCAGCAGGTTTACCAAGGATTAATGTATCACTCTTAATCAATTAGCTTAACAGTCTCTACATATTATAAAATTAAGTCAATTAGCGTTCAAAGTAATCTACAGGGAAGTCTAGTTCTGTTCTAGTTCTGTTCTAGTTCTGTTCTAGTTCTGTTCTAGTTCTGTTCTAGTTCTGTTCTAGTTCTGTTCTAGTTCTGTTCTAGTTCTGTTCTAGTT
>NC_060951.1:40873895-40876973 GCF_022045245.1 Lucilia cuprina | reverse complement strand
CTGAACTAGAACTGAACTAGAACTGAACTAGAACTGAACTAGAACTAAACTAGAACTGAACTAGAACTGAACTAGAACTGAACTAGAACTGAACTAGAACTGAATTAGTTCTAAACTAGATCTTAACTAGATCTCCACTAAAACTACTTTGAGTAGAGTACAACACTTATTCATGTTCTATGAACTCAAATAATCTTTTCTGTTTGTTGATTTGATTTGTCTTCGTTTTTTATCACAATTTTTGTGTTGGGGGTATTGTTCGCATAAAAAAATTGAATGAATTCATTCGAACATGCGAGTGAATGTGAACATACATACACATTCGTGCATTCACATATGAGTGTATCTACTTCAATATACATTTTTTCCTCTGGCTTCTACTTTTTTTTAGCTAGAAAACTTCCTATAAATTCTTCCAAAAATAAAAAAACTAAGCAGACAAATACAATAAAAAAATGTTGAAAAAAAACTTCTACAATACTGCAACAACAAAAACATAAAGAAATTCTAAAAGGAAGGAAAAAAAATATAATATGTCGAAGAACAACTACATGCAGCTAGAGATTAAAATTTTGCATCGTAATGGATTATGGTCACTTTGAGATTTGTTAACGTTTATCTAAAATTGAGAAATTGAAAACAACTTTTTTGGTTTCCTATATCGTTTTTCTTTTCATTGCTCTATTTTTGTTTTTTTTTGCATAGTTTTTGCTAAACCACAGATTTAAAGTTGGCTGTATACATAGCTGAAAATGGAAATTGAATTACGAAAATTTAAAACTACGCACTTTACTAAAATGAAATCGATATTTAAATGTACCATCACTCATACCTACAAGGAGCTTGAGATATACAGGGAGAAATTCTTTAAGAATTTTTGAATATTTATGCATACATATGCAAATATTTATTGATGGTTTTTAATGCTTCGAAGCACTTCCTCCTCCTACTACAACCAAATACTCACATAACAAGTGCTTTTTGTGTAAAGAACAATTTAGAAATACAATCAGTCTTTAGGATTAAACATAATTTTATTTTTACAAATAAACTATTTACCACCTTTATTTAAGTACAATTCCCATAAAGAAGGAATTGAAGAGGTGGGGCAAGAGTTATTTGACTTTATTTAGTGTAATATAGAGTGTAATATAAAATGTGTACGTGCCGCAATGTCAATATTAATGTGACTACAATGATAATTAAATATAGAAATATTCCGTACAGACAACAAACAGGAAATGCCAACCAAAGGAACCCTAGAGTAAATGTACTACATATTATTCTTTCTATACTGTCCCATTAATTTTACAAAGGTTGGTCATAACATAAAGGAAAAAAGTTTTGCTATTCTTATAGCAATAGATGAGAGTCTTTATTAGAATATTGTGTAGGAAGTAGTAGCACCAGGACAAGGCCTCACTACTACTAGTAACAGCAATACAAAATGGGAGTCTTAAAATAAGAAAATTAAATTCCTTTGTTTATAGCTGCCAGGCATATTTGATGAAAATATTAAAATAATAAAAAGCAAAAAACACAGATAGATAGATAGAAAAAAAAAACAAATTAAATACTTGACTACCAACACTTGGTATTTACTACCCACAAAAATATATTAAGTCATCTTTTTCTAAGAAAGAAAAATGTCACTAAAAATTCCACTGGTGTCAAGTACAGTTTTGTTTGTGATCATCGTTCGACTTTGTGATTTCAAGAATCTTTTTTTTTTTGGATTCTTCATAATAGAAGAAATAAAATAAGATGTCATGTTTTAAATGCCCTCACTGTTAGTAGGTTATATTGGTTAGGGATATCAAACAACAGCAGGAGTTTTTTAGAAGTTAGCACTTGTCTATTATAACTTTTTTGGAGTATTTATAAAATCGCTTAAAAAGTTTTGGAAACAATATTGTCAACCACTTAGCAATAGATGAAGACCCTCATAAAATAGAAATAAAAGAGAACTAGAACAGAGCTAGAACAGAACTAGAACAGAACTAGAACAGAACTAGAACAGAACTAGAACAGAACTAGAACAGAACTAAAACAGAACTAGAACAGAACTAGACAATATTAAAATGTGTTCAGTAATATATATATATAACAAATATTAAATAACTATAGTAACTAAAAACTGTTGCTAATATCTCCCTCTAATAAAAGCAAAACGTTCACATTCAAAAATAGCAAAAAAAATAAATTTATTCACATTATCACATTTCAGGAAGTTTGTTATTTTTGTTTGTATAATATTTCGTTAGTTGTTTGTTTAGTTATCCTAGAACGTTATGTGGATTTTTGTTCGTTAGTTAGTTGGCTAGATAGATGACATTTTACCTTCAACATCAACTGAGGCCCATTGGAGTACACAACCCTAACAACTCAGCAATAATAATAACAGCAACAAAGATAACAATTCTGCAGCAAAAAAAAAAAAAAACATCAACGGGAATATCATCAACAACAACAGCAGAAACAAAATAAATATTCATGCATTTAAATAAATGTGAAATAGTGTGTATGTGAGTGGAGAGTTGTTGCATATATATAATGCAGCAAATGTCCTTCTCATATAAATGAATGCCAGGACAACAAACAAACTGATTGAGAATAATTGTGCTGTTACTGCTACATTTATACATATTATATTTTAACATACATATGTAGGTGAGTGCATGTGTGCGTTGCTCTCAACACAAAAACTTTAACCATCCAAGTAAATTCACAATGGCTCTTGACATAACTAACTTATAATTGTATTGCTGCAAATGGACAGACAAATACACTAAAATCTCACAATGACATCCCTGCAGTCAGAGAATTGTAACAGAACTAGCACAGGATTAGAACAAAATTAGAACAGAACTAGAACTAGAACAAAACTACAACAGAACTAGAACAGAACTAGAGCAGAACTAGAACTGAACTAGAACAGAACTAGAACAGAACTAGAACAGAACTAGAACGGAACTAGAACTAGAACAGAACTAGAACAGAACTAGAACAGAACTAGAACTAGAACTAGAACTAGAACAGAACTAGAACAGAACTAGAACAGAACTAGAACAGAACTAG
>NC_060951.1:40855307-40873795 GCF_022045245.1 Lucilia cuprina | reverse complement strand
TTTTTTTTTTTTTAAATAATAATGCAAAAAAGTAAAAGTAAAGATATGGAGCAAAAATCACAACCAACCTGATAATCACACAACAATATTTATACACGTGCTGTATCAGCAAACATGTTAGAAGTTTGTTGCAAACATTTATTTTAAAGGATAATTTCATAACAGTTAGGAGGGGAAGGTTACCGCAAATCAAATTGCAAATATTTATTTAATTATGACACATATTAATTTAAAAAAAAAAATTAAATTTCTTTTTATCTAGACAATATTGCATTGTTTAGAAAATTTATTTTTTTAAATTTCTTTCTTAGGATTTTTTGGTTGGAAAATTTTGGACAATTTCTTTTTTATATAGAGATTTGAAAAAATATATATATTATTATAAAGAATTTTCCAAATTTAATCTTTTTAAAGACAAATTTCAAAACTTATCATTTTTAGGAAATATTTTACATTTATTTCAAAATTAGAAAGATTTTTGCTTTTCATAGAATTAGAAGAAACTTATTTTTCTTACATTCTTTCAACGTCTCTGCATCCAACCAAATATCCAAAATAAAACAAGCGTTACGAACAAAACACAACCTACAACAAGTTGCAAGAAGTTGTACAGAGACAAGTGCACGACAAGTATAAAAACAAAAGACAACATCAATTTGTTAGCAGTTTGTACCAGAAACTTAAAGCGTGATGACAAAACGGGAAAAAAAATTTAAAATAATATATCAATTATAAAAAAAATAAAACTAAGAAATCCCAACACAGGAAAAAGCCTAAAAAGAAAAAGAAAATTTATAAAGAAAATTATTATCATAATAGTGAATGGCAAAACTTTCTATAGAAAAGGAAAGAAAACAAAGCAAAGCAAAGCGGAAACGGAAGTAAGCGGATTTCCTGATTTAGATATTGGCGGTGTGAAAAAAAACAAAGTGAAAAGAAAATACAAATATTACAAGAATTCCTGTATGAAAATGGGAAGAAGAGAAATATAATAAAATTAAAGATAAAAATTAAAAATAGAAAAATAAATATTTTGCAAACAAATAAAATAAAAAAATAAGAAAAAGTTGTGTAAGAGTGTATAAGTTTTTGAGTGTAGGCAGTGGTGAGATTTCAGCTGGTGTTACGTAGCTACACTGCAACCAAGAAAATACTATTGGAGCCAACAAATTGTCTGAAAAATTATAGGAATATACAGATACAAATGCACAAAGTATTTATATTTATAGTTACACACAAACATAAAGGCACTTGCTTATCCTTAAGCTGTAATATAAAGTATAGTAGTGTTTGCCAATGTATTTAAGTGGAATTTTTTATTGTCTGTCTATGTGTGTGTGTAGCATACATATCCTTCTGCTTATTTCCTTTTATTGTTGTGGATTATTTTCTTGTTGTTGTAAGTACTAGAAGCAGCAGCAGTAGAGTGGCTGGCAAAACTATAATAAACTGTAGTAAAGTATTGCTGTGTAACAGCAGCAAAAACAAAAAAGAAATGCCGGTTGTTTTGTTTCTTTTAGTTTTGTTGTTGCTGTTGCTGTTACCGTTTTTTGTAGTTGTATCTATTGTACTCATATTAAAGTTTACTTTTAGTTGGGTTGGTCCTTTATTATCCTTTTTGTTTGTGATTGTTTTCCCCATTTTAATTCCTTTACATTTTTTCCTAGACATTATTAAGTCAACAAAGGCAAGACAGCTAGTGTTTTTTTTTGGGTAAACACGAACAACAGCATTTATACTAATAACAATAAGCAAAATCGAAAAGCAAACAATATGAAAGTATAAAATAATTTCTCAAATCGAAAACTTTATCAATAAGTTTTGCTTCATTCGTCTCTGTCATGTAGTGCTATTACTCCTGCTACTGCTGCTGTTTGCGTGTATTAATGTAATTGTTTAAAATGCAAGCGAGGAATGATTTCTAATTTCCAGGAATTAATTTTTTTAATAGAAACAATATCAATCCTAATAGTAAACGGAAACTTAACAGTTTCAAGTTAAAACTTAATTGTAATAAGAGGTTGCATTTTAATATTAAAAGATAACTAGGATTGTGATTTTCTAAAGAATCAAAGATACAGAGCTTACCAGATTTAGTAGTTAATTTGAATTTATCTCTCAAAATTTTAAAGATTGTTTTTTATCTGGAAGTTGAATAAATGTTTTCACTTAATCATTAGAATAAGAAAAATGTTCTAACCACAGATCAGTTCTGGTTCAGTTTTAGTTCAGTTCTAGTTCCGTTCTAGTTCAGTTCTTGTTCAGTTCTAGTTCAGTTCTAGTTCAGTTCTAGTTCAGTTCTAGTTCAGTTCTAGTTCAGTTCTAGTTCAGTTCTAGTTCAGTTCTAGTTCAGTTCTAGTTCAGTTCTAGTTCAGTTCTAGTTCAGTTCTAGATATACCAAGTTTCTTCATGTTTCATTATGATTATAGTATGTGAATTAAGTTGTTTCAAGTTGTTCAAAGCCAGGAAATAGTTTCCAGGACAGATTTTTAATATTTGCAGGGTAATTAGTCGGTATTTCTGGTTGTGTCAATAAAGAGAAATGTGAATATCTTTTAAAATTCTTTCTATATCTGAATCTAAAAAAAATTGTTATCTATTTTTCTCGTTTCTTCAATTTATGTTCAAATAACATTATTGTTTAAAGATATCACAATATGTTACAATGTATTCTGTGTGAGCACTTATTTGTAAACACTTATTTAATTAGTAATAGGTAAGCGAACTTGGTAAATGATTGTCTTCAATGTCAAAGATATGGCATTGGTTAAAATATTTTTTTTAAAAATACTAATTAACAACTAGCTTTTTTACATTTTTTTCCTTACTTTTCAATGTATATTTTTGCTGGAGATTTAGTTTCATAATAAGTTTGAACAAAATCTTTAAATAGTTATCACTTGAATTTCGATATATTTTTAAAGTTTCAGAAATATTTTACTTTGGTTTTACTTTAATTATTAACTAGCTCGATATATTTTATAAAGTTTTATCTTATTTCGTCTTTATGCTTTTTTAAATAAGCAATACTTATATAGTTACATGTGTATGTATAGAGTTTTTTTTTAGTAAAAGATAATATCAAAAGTAACTAGTAATATACCTTGCAAATAGCAGCATGTGTTCTCTTCATTTTTTTTTTAGTTCAAGGTTTGTGTGGCAACAAATCAAACCTTACTAATTTACATTTAATTTTTTTACCATTAAACAGTTTCTGTAAGGGGATCTTTAAAATAAGTTCCATGAACTTTCTAAAACCCAGCAAAAAATTTCAAAACATATAAAGAATTAGGATTTTACATAAAATTTCTTAAGTAGAAATAACTGAAGTGTCTACTATAAAAAAAACTGTAGGGTCGACTTTGAATTTAATTTTTTTCATTCTGAAAGAGTTCTGAACTCTCCAATCTATGTATTTGTATCGATACGTCTTGAATACTACATTAAATGAATAATTCTTCAAAGATCTTTCCAATGCCAATGCAACTTATTAATCTTTCCAATTATTCTAAGTTTAAAATTATTTCTTTGCTGGTTTATTATTATTACCATTTTGCGTTCTAGTCACTTTTCAATTATAAATGCAAAACCTATAAGAAATTATAAGAAATTGTCTATACTTATTATAATTATTATTATATATTTTACATTGTTTATTTAAGCCTGAGGAAACTAAACAAGGGTAATTTTCATTAACATTGTTTAATTTAATGGTTTTCATTTTGGTATTATTTCGGTATCATAAGATAAGAAATCTATTTAACTTTAAATAGATAATACACAGTAGCTTTTTGAACTTTTTCAAGAGAAATACTTAACTTTGTCAGAAGCCAAAAATAAAAGTTTCTTGGAAAAAAGTACAAAATTATTAAAAAAAAGAAAATTCAAAATAGGAATTGCCTGTAATGTTTAGCGTTAAGTTAAAGACTAGAAGTTTTTTCCCCACAATTTTGTAGACATTTATCAAAATAAATTAATATGTTTGCGTTTGGAAGGAACAAGGAAACGGCAAAGAAATAAAACGTTTTTTAAACAATATAAGATTTTAAAATTTTTTCTTCAAACTTTTTTTAATTTAAAAAATAATTTAAGATTTTTAAATCAAAGTTTAAAGTAAAAAACATATTAATGACTTGTACTTACTTTCAATTTCAACCTACTTTTCTCTAACTAATAAATACTAATTACTTAACACCTTATTTACAGACGTTCATAGTAAGTACTTACCTAACTCCCAATTTGTAGGGGAGCATGGTAAGTCCACATAGGGAAAAAAGACGTTTTAAAATTATACACGCTTGGTACCAAGCTGAGCCCAAAGCATTCATAATTTTTCAATAACATCTATTGTCAACGTATGTACGGATAGTTTCCAAATCAACTGTAAAAATATAAAAAATATACGAAGTTATCAAATCAGCAAAAAATTATAATGTATTATAAAAGTGACAACACTATGTTGTCAAACAGAACATTACGTTGTTGAAATCACAACAATCCGTTATCGAAATCACATCGATGCATTGCCTAAATGATATAAAGCGTAATCGATGTTACAATAATACGTTGTTGCAATGACAACTTTGCATTGTCAAAATTACAAATGTCAAAATGATAACTGGGTTTTATTTGAATTGTATATACATCCGTTGTCTAAATGGTGACAACGAATTCTAACAATTTTGGTACTTTTTATTGGTTTCTTTCTTAAGTCAATATATAAGATCAACATCTGCAGATGATTTTATTGCAAGGTGATCCGGTTCTTTGTAGGACTGTCGCTTCAAAAGAGCTATAGAACGGCGACAAATGTGATAAACAAATGTTTAACCTATTTTATTGTAGATCTTCTGAAAGACGATTAAAGCAATGATCTAACATGACTTAGCGGAGATGCTTACCACTTGGCTTCATAATTCATTAAACTTATTTGTCCCAATTACATTCAATGTCGTATGATTGTATCGTTTTATGTCATAATTTATATACCCTACACCACTATATTAGGGAGGGTATTATGCGTTCGTATTGATGTTTGTATCACCCATCTAAAGGTATATAAATCGACTCAGAATCACTTTCTGATTCGATCGCTTTCTGTGTCTGTATGTCATAGTCGATCACTCAATGTCCTTCGTCTGTCTGTCTGTCTGTCTGTCTGTCTGTCTGTCCGTTCTTCTATGTATCCATGTCAACCTAGAGCGCATCCTAAAGTTGGCAATTTTAAAGATGAATTGATAAATTTTGCTACATGATCTTCTATTGACCAAACGAATCCTATTATAAATGGTTGAAATCAGTCTATAGAATCATATCCTCTTTAGAGTTTTGAGGCCAATATAATTTTCAATGTTTTTGTATCTCTGTAGAAGTCTACATAACTTAGATTTATTTATATGTATATACTTTAGTGAGGAGAGTATAATGCCTCATTTTCCGAATCGATCACTTTCTGTCTCCGTCTGTCTGTCTGTCTGTCTGTCTGTCTATCCTTTCGTCCATTAGTCCAAGTTAACTTTAGATAACTTTAGTAGATATCCTTCCCTTTTCTAAATACCATGAGTGTTAAAAGTATGTTAAAGATTTTTTGAAATTGTGTCAAAAATATAATAAAAGAAATAAATGAAAAAATAACAACAAAAATATTACTTTAGCAAAACAAAGAAAACAACATAAAAACAAACAATAAAACTAAAATAAACACCATCAACATAAAAAAGGAAACAAAAATAACAAAAAAAAATAATAAAGTCATTAGCAATTTAATAACGAAAAAAAGGAAACAAAAAACGAAAAAAATAACTCAATATGTTTTCATTTTTATAATCAATTCTTAATAAATTGCCAACTAATAAATGTCTCTATATAAATAATAAATAATCCACACAATTTTTTCAGACAATTTTTACTTGGCTGCCTTACGGTTAAGCATACAAATAAATCTTACTAATAATTAATGAAAATTTTTTTAAAATACTAAAATACAGCTGCTAAAAATTGATAACGTAAATTAAATTACAACATAAAATAAATAAGAAAAAAACGTAAAATATTTTACACAAAAATAAATTATTTATTTAATTAGTTAAAGGCGGTGTTGGTATAATTATAAAATAATTTAAAGTGAATGAAGCTTTCGAAGTTAAATTAAACACGACAGCAGGCTGTGTCATAGCAACAACAACAACATTAATAATAATGTAATAAAGCCCTCTATTTAATAACAAATTTAAATAACATCAGTTTAGATAACGACAGCAGCAGCAACAAAAAAACACAACAACAAAAAAATTTAAATAGAAAAAAATTTGTGTTTGCAGAAAAAAAGACAAGACTTTTAAATTAAACCAAACAAGACATAAATTTATCCTTGTGTTGGTAACTGTATCCTCTTCACTGAGTTTGACAGATAGTAAAGAAGAGAGAGAGTGAGTGAGAGTGTGTGTGTATGAGTGCTGCTGGTACTTGTATATTTATAACAAGTAAATGTTGATGTTGTTGTAATTGTAATTGTCCTCCAACAACGTAAGTCTTCAGCTTCCGTGTATCTTTGTATGTGTTAGTTTTATAATGGCATTGTTAGCGGAAAAATTAATCACATCCAGCGGAAATACAACACAATCAACATGGCCACAGCCTTGCCAACAACGACAACGACCACGACAACATCAACTTCTTCCACTTCCTTTAAAACAAAGCGACATCAGCAGCAACAACAAAGACACACATCAAATATCTAAGAATATTGTTATCACTAGCAATAACAAAAAATCCTGTTTTTACTCCAGCCCCATTATGAATTCTTCTTGGCTTTTTGTAGTCTACTTAGTGGCAGCGGTCACCTTATTGCCACTTACCGTAATGGCCAATCGTAAGTTTAAATTTTCATACTTTTTCGTTTGTGGTAGATATTTTTCTTTTTTTTCCTTGCGTTAAAATTACTGTAAATTTTTAATCTTATATTTTCATATTTTATTTTAATATTTATTTAAGTATTTCTAATTTATAACAATGTTTTACATCATATTTTATGCAAGAGCTTAAAGGGGGACATGGAATAATTTTTACAAAAAATAATTACAAAAATATAATTTTTATAAAAGAAAATTTATCGGAATTTTTCTATAAAAAGACAAATTTTCGAAAATTTTCTAAAAATAACATATCTTGAAAATAATTATTATAATAATGAGCCCAAGAGGTTGGGGGTACGGTTGTATGGCGGAATAATTCACCAAATCATTACTAAATTAGCTTCAGATTAGTATTAGATCAGTTTTGTATAAACTCTAAATCTATTTTAGTTTATTTCAGGATTAGTTCTAAATCAGTTTACGATCAGTTAAGGATCATGTCAAAATTAGTCAAAGATCTTTTCTAGATCAGTTCAGGAACATTTCTAGATCATTTAGAAAATTATTAGATCAGATTAAGATCATGCTGAAATAAGTATTAGATCTGTTCTGTATAAACTCTAGATCAAATTTATATCATTTGGGGATCAGTTTATGATCAGTTCAGGAATATTTCTAAATCATTTGGGGAATACTTCTAGATCAGTTCAGGAACATTTCCCGATCAAGTCCTGTTTACTCATCAATTGTAGATTTCAACCTTTTTCTAAAGTGTTTGCCCTGGAAACATAACAAATGTTTGTGCCAAAATTCCTAAAATTATCTCAAAAATTGTGACCTGTAGCGTGCTTTACATGGATGCACAGACGGACGGATATAGCTTGAGCTTAAAGGTGGGTGCAAGACCAATATTTTTGGGTTTTACAAACATCAGTAGTTAGTTAGTTAATTAGTTAGTTATTTAGTAAGTTAGTTAGTTAATTAGTTAGTTATTTAGTTAGTTAGTTAGTTAGTTAGTTATTTGCAACTTACTTCAGATTTAGCTCATTCTTTACAGTTCGTTTTTCTTCTTCGTTTCTTAACCTTTTTGTTAGTATTTCCCTTCAACGGTATTCTTTGAGCTATTTGTTTTGTATGAATTATCACTTTTCACTCTTTCACCAATCTAATTTACGTGTAACACTTAAATTTATTCTTAGCTATTAATTTAAATTTATCAAATTTTTAAGCGCTTTCTTCTTTCCCTTTTCTCCTTCCAAGAGAACACATGTTGTCTGTGCATTTCTTAAATTACCGCAAAGAGTCCATCGTTTAATTTTGACATTATTTTTTCCAACACGTCTAAATGAATACTTTTTAGACTATTACTCTGATGTATTTCCTAAATATTAAAATATAATTTTACACACTTTTCAAGTAAAACAAGGCAAATACACATACATATATTTAGAGTGTGAGTTAATTGCTAGAGTTGGTGTAAAAGTTGAATGAACATCTTGAGTGTTGGCGGTTGTGGATGTAAAAGTTTTTCAAAATGGTTTGATTTTAATGAGTTGCAATTTATAAAAATATGTACTATAAACTTAAAAAAATGGCAAAAATTAACTGTAAATTTCTTTAGCGTTTTATTTATTTTAGGATTTTTTCATTGCGGTTAAAGTCTGAGGTTGCGTATACTTTATTTACATTAAGATGTTTGCATTATTAAGTATACGTACGTGTGGTCATGTTTATTTATGACATTTGACTTAAATTCGAAAAATATTAAGGGGAAAACTTAAATTTTTACCAAAAACTTTATTTGTTTTATTATTTATAATATACATTTTCTATTATGTAAAGTAATTGTTAATTAAATATCTATTACATTAGAAAAGAAATATTAATTTCATTATTATTATTATTACAATTTTTTTATTTATGTAATAAATAATTTATTTACCATTCTAAATAAACAAATATTACAAATGTTAACAATCCATTAGACCAACAATATTTCATATGAGTTACCTACAAATTAATTGATTTTTATTATTAATAATTTATAAAAATAAGGAAAAATATTTACTAGAAATGATAATTAATAATTTCTATTGCTGCTACTAAATAATGTTGTTATTATTAGTAGCAACAATATTTCTTAATTGTAACATGAATTACAATGAATGTGTAAAATACATTATGGACAGTGGTCAAGACATTTATAACTTAATTAAGGAAATTACTTCATATATTCTAAGGGTGTCTAAGGTTTAGACACTGATATACATACATAACTTGTACCATGTTTAACACACTTTTATCGCAGCAAAATTGTCTGTTTTATAACACATACTTAGCAAAACACACATTCATACATATTTTATAAATGTATAAATGTTTAAAGGAAAATTTATGTTTATGTGTGAGTGTGTGTGTGTGTGTCTAAAGGACTAAATGTAATCATAGTTGTCACAAACATTAGCAACTATAAATACACATAGAAATTTATAAAAGTTCAGGGCAAGAAAGCCAAAATAGAAAACATAATGAAATAAGAGCAAAAAGAAAACTCAGCCATTAATAACAACAACGACCATTGAGTTTGGATGACATGAAAGTAATTCTCATCTTTATTTTATTTATTTTTATACTTATTTTATATGTATTTCTCTTTTCTATTTAACGTTACTTGTTTTTCAGTTGTTTGTTATTATGTTTTTTTTTTCTAAGAAGAATATAAATAAAACTTCTCACAAAAACAGATACATACACTTATAAAATGAGTGCTCATTCGTTCATTGAATGTAACAGTAATTAAGAAATAAAATGGATAAAATGACATAGAAAAAAATTATATTACGACAACTACTTCAACTTCCATTACAACTCATATTTGTACAGCTAAAATCATTAAGATTAGAGGGATTAAAGAGATATGGTCACAAAAAGAGCAGAAGATGAGCATACTTCTTGATTACATCCAAGTGAGTCCATTAGCACCAGACGTTCCTGGGATTGATTATTTACTTCGATTTCAAAATCTCGAGTAAAGTGTCAAAAAAACTTTTTATAAAAAAAAAAAATAGTTTTATAGAAATCTTTAGAAAAAAGTTTATTTTTATAGAAAATTTTCGAGAAAATTCCCTTTATTAAAGCAAAATTTAAAAAAAAAATATTTTTTCAATGGAAATTTTTCGAAAATAATTTTTTTTTTTTTTAAAACTTTCTTAAAAAAATTCTGCTTTTTATAGAACATTTTCAAGAAAATTCTCTTTTTTATATATAACTTTCGAGAAAATTCTCTTTTTTATAAAAAATTTTCGAGAAAATTCTCTTTTTTATAGAAAATTTTCGAGAAAATTCTCTTTTTTATAGAAAATTTTCGAGAAAATTCTCTTTTTTATAGAAAATTTTCGAGAAAATTCTCTTTTTTATAGAAAATTTTCGAGAAAATTCTCTTTTTTATAGAAAATTTTCGAGAAAATTCTCTTTTTTATAGAAAATTTTCGAGAACATTCTCTTTTTTATAGAAAATTTTCGAGAAAATTCTCTTTTTTATAGAAAATTTTCGAGAAAATTCTCTTTTTTATAGAAAATTTTCGAGAAAATTCTCTTTTTTATAGAAAATTTTCGAGAAAATTCTCTTTTTTATAGAAAATTTTCGAGAAAATTCTCTTTTTTATAGAAAATTTTCGAGAAAATTCTCTTTTTTATAGAAAATTTTCGAGAAAATTCTCTTTTTATAGAAAATTTTCGAGAAAATTCTCTTTTTATAGAAAATTTCGAGAAAATTCTCTTTTTTATAGAAAATTTTCGAGAAAATTCTCTTTTTTTATAGAAAATTTTCGAGAAAATTCTCTTTTTTTATAGAAAATTTTCGAGAAAATTCTCTTTTTTTTAGAAAATTTTCGAGAAAATTCTCTTTTTTATAGAAAATTTTCGAGAAAATTCTCTTTTTTTATAGAAAATTTTCGAGAAAATTCTCTTTTTTTTTAGAAAATTTTCGAGAAAATTCTCTTTTTTATAGAAAATTTCGAGAAAATTCTCTTTTATAGAAAATTTTCGAGAAAATTCTCTTTTTTATAGAAAATTTTCGAGAAAATTCTCTTTTTTATAGAAAAATTTCGAGAAAATTCTCTTTTTTTATAGAAAATTTTCGAGAAAATTCTCTTTTTTATAGAAAATTTTCGAGAAAATTCTCTTTTTTTATAGAAAATTTTCGAGAAAATTCTCTTTTTTATAGAAAATTTTCGAGAAAATTCTCTTTTTTATAGAAAATTTTCGAGAAAATTCTCTTTTTTATAGAAAATTTTCGATTTCGAGAAAATTCTCTTTTTTTATAGAAAATTTTCGAGAAAATTCTCTTTTTTATAGAAAATTTTCGAGAAAATTCTCTTTTTTATAGAAAAATTTCGAGAAATTCTCTTTTTTATAGAAAATTTTCGAGAAAATTCTCTTTTTTATAGAAAATTTTCGAGAAAATTCTCTTTTTATAGAAAATTTTCGAGAAAATTCTCTTTTTTATAGAAAATTTTCGAGAAAATTCTCTTTTTTTATAGAAAATTTTCGAGAAAATTCTCTTTTTTATAGAAAATTTTCGAGAAAATTCTCTTTTTTATAGAAAATTTTCGAGAAAATTCTCTTTTTTATAGAAAATTTTCGAGAAAATTCTCTTTTTTATAGAAAATTTTCGAGAAAATTCTCTTTTTTATAGAAAATTTTCGAGAAAATTCTCTTTTTTATAGAAAAATTTCGAGAAAATTCTCTTTTTTATAGAAAATTTTCGAGAAAATTCTCTTTTTTATAGAAAATTTTCGAGAAAATTCTCTTTTTTATAGAAAATTTTCGAGAAAATTCTCTTTTTTATAGAAAATTTTCGAGAAAATTCTCTTTTTTATAGAAAATTTTCGAGAAAATTCTCTTTTTTTATAGAAAATTTTCGAGAAAATTCTCTTTTTTATAGAAAATTTTCGAGAAAATTCTCTTTTTTATAGAAAATTTTCGAGAAAATTCTCTTTTTATAGAAAATTTTCGAGAAAATTCTCTTTTTTATAGAAAATTTTTCGAGAAAATTCTCTTTTTTATAGAAAATTTTCGAGAAAATTCTCTTTTTTATAGAAAATTTTCGAGAAAATTCTCTTTTTTTATAGAAAATTTTCGAGAAAATTCTCTTTTTTATAGAAAATTTTCGAGAAAATTCTCTTTTTTATAGAAAATTTCGAGAAAATTCTCTTTTTTATAGAAAATTTTCGAGAAAATTCTCTTTTTTATAGAAAATTTTCGAGAAAATTCTCTTTTTTATAGAAAATTTTCGAGAAAATTCTCTTTTTTATAGAAAATTTTCGAGAAAATTCTCTTTTTTATAGAAAATTTTCGAGAAAATTCTCTTTTTTATAGAAAATTTTGGAGAAAATTCTCTTTTTTATAGAAAATTTTCGAGAAAATTCTCTTTTTTATAGAAAATTTTGGAGAAAATTCTCTTTTTTTAGAAAATTTTCGAGAAAATTCTCTTTTATAGAAAATTTTCGAGAAAATTCTCTTTTTTATAGAAAATTTTCGAGAAAATTCTCTTTTTTATAGAAAATTTTCGAGAAAATTCTCTTTTTTATAGAAAATTTTCGAGAAAATTCTCTTTTTTATAGAAAATTTTCGAGAAAATTCTCTTTTTTTATAGAAAATTTTCGAGAAAATTCTCTTTTTATAGAAAATTTTCGAGAAAATTCTCTTTTTATAGAAAATTTTCGAGAAAATTCTCTTTTTTTATAGAAAATTTTCGAGAAAATTCTCTTTTTATAGAAAATTTTCGAGAAAATTCTCTTTTTTTATAGAAAATTTTCGAGAAAATTCTCTTTTTTATAGAAAATTTTCGTGAAAATTCTCTTTTTTATAGAAAATTTTCGAGAAAATTCTCTTTTTTATAGAAATTTTCGAGAAAATCTCTTTTTTATAGAAAATTTTCGAGAAAATTCTCTTTTTTATAGAAAATTTTCGAGAAAATTCTCTTTTTTTATAGAAAATTTTCGAGAAAATTCTCTTTTTTATAGAAAATTTTCGAGAAAATTCTCTTTTTTATAGAAAATTTTCGAGAAAATTCTCTTTTTTATAGAAAATTTTCGAGAAAATTCTCTTTTTTATAGAAAATTTTCGAGAAAATTCTCTTTTTTATAGAAAATTTTCGAGAAAATTCTCTTTTTTATAGAAAATTTTCGAGAAAATTCTCTTTTTTATAGAAAATTTTCGAGAAAATTCTCTTTTTTATAGAAAATTTTCGAGAAAATTCTCTTTTTATAGAAAATTTGTGAGAAAATTCTCTTTTTATAGAAATATTCTTTTTTTTATAAAAAATTTTCGAGGAAATTCTCTTTTTTATAGAAAATTTTCGAGAAAATTCTCTTTTTTTATAGAAAATTTTCGAGAAAATTCTCTTTTTTTATAGAAAATTTTCGAGAAAATTCTCTTTTTTTATAGAAAATTTTCGAGAAAATTCTCTTTTTTTATAGAAAATTTTCGAGAAAATTCTCTTTTTTTATAGAAAATTTTCGAGAAAATTCTCTTTTTTTATAGAAAATTTTCGAGAAAATTCTCTTTTTTTATAGAAAATTTTCGAGAAAATTCTCTTTTTTTATAGAAAATTTTCGAGAAAATTCTCTTTTTTATAGAAAATTTTCGAGAAAATTCTCTTTTTTTATAGAAAATTTTCGAGAAAATTCTCTTTTTTATAGAAAATTTTCGAGAAAATTCTCTTTTTTATAGAAAATTCTTTTTTATAGAAAATTCTTTTTTTTGTAGAAAATGTTCAAGAAAATTTCTTTTTTATAGACAATTTTCGAGAAAATCTCTTTTTTGTGTAAAAAATTTTAGAGATAATTCTCTTTTTATTTATAGATTTTTTATAGAGAATTTTTGAGAAAATTATATTTTTTTAGAAAATATTCGAAAAAATTTATTTTTTTAAAAATTTTTAGAAAAAATTCTCATTTTTAAATAAATTTTTCAATAAAATATTATAAACAATTTTCAAGAAAAATTCTTTTTTTAATAGAAAATTTTCAAGAAAATCTCTTTTTAATAAATAATTTGTGATACATTTTTTTATCAGAAAATTTTCAAGAAAATTCTTTTTTTTATAGAAAATTTTTGAGAAAAGTCACTTTTTATAGAAAGTTATATTTAGAAACATTTCTCGAAAATATTTTCTTTTATAGAATATATATAAAGAAAAATCTTGTCTTAAAAAAAATGTTCGAAAAATGTCGCTTTTTTTTAGAAAAAGTTTAAAAAGTTCTCTCGTTTATAGAAAACCTTCGAGAAAATTCTCTTTATATAGAAAATTTTAAAGAAAATTTTAAAGAAAATTCTCTTTTATATGCAAAATTTTCAAAATTGTTCATATAAAGTTTTTTTTTAGATTTTCTAAAATGCTCTTTTTATCGAAAATTTTCGAGAAAAGTAAATTTTTTATAGAAAGTTCTCTTGAGGGACATTTCTCAAAAAAAAAAAAAATTATGGAATATATAAAGAAAATTCTCTTTTTTATAGAAAATTTTTAAGAAATTTCGATTTTGTTTAGAAAATGTTTAGAAAATTCTCTCGTTTATAGAAAACCTGCTTGAATAATAAATTTTAAAGAAAATTCTTTTTTTTTATAGAAAATTTTCAAAATTGTTCATGAAAGGTTTTTTTTTAAATTTTCTATGAATTTTTTTTGAAAAAAATTTCGGTTTTAAGAAAATTTTCAATGAAATTTTCTTTATATATCCTTTACAGAAAATGTTTCTCAAACGTTCTTGTTATAGATCATATGCCACAAAAAATTTATTTTTTTATATTTTTACTCTCAACTGTCTTCCCAGTAATATCCCATTGCTATTAGTTTTGAATTGTAAAGAAACAACTTTATATCCATAACTTAATTACACTCACGTGGTGCTTTAACAAAGTACAAAAAAATATATAAAAATAAAATTAGTATGAATATATGAATGCTTGTCAGTTTATGGCAGTGTGGTGGTAAAGTAACGTTATTTTTTATTATTTAACATATGCTACCATAAACTCACAGACAACTTAAAAAAAAGTTTCAAAAAACACACACGTATACTTACCAATTCATACACAAATTACTCTCATACATAAAAACAACTAATGATATTTAACCTCAAGAATGTCATTTACTATTTATTTTTGTAGTACTGGCAAGAGGCATGAGAGGAATCCTCTTTACTAAATGTATTAATTTTATTTATCAAGTTGTTTTCTTTACCATAAAAAGAAAACAGAGAAATAAAGAAGTTTTATGCAGGTTATACCCTTCATCCTCTTCTACTGTATTATGCTTAATCCTGAGACATTTTTTCTTTGTAGTAATTAAGCAATATTTAAATAAATGTCAGTATAAGGATGAATGAACATCTATTTTATTGTGGATGTGTTTCTTTGTGTTGGAATGTTTTCTTTTTTTTGTATGTTGTGCAATTTGTTAAATTCTTAAGCCAATTTAGTCTTAATTTCTGGCTACTAATCAAAAAATGTTTTTTTCTCATTTCATTTCATTTATTTTTTTTGTTTTTGGTTTGTGGGTTTATTCTTGTTGCTGACATTTCAAGGCTTTTTCTAAGAGTGAAGGAGAAGTTTATAAATTTTAATTTCAAATACAGATATAAACGAACTACTAGACAATAATTAAATAGACATTTTGCAGCACTTTAAAATTGTTGTTATTTTATCTTGTTTATTATACTAAAATTGTTATATTTATTACATGTTGGCGTGATTTTGAAAATTATTTTTTTTTTTTTATTTTTACTACCAAGCTAAATATTGGCTTTGTAGTGATATTAAAGAAATAATTTTATTTATGTTATGATATAATTTTTTTTTTTGTTTCTTTGTGAACTTTTTTTGCAAATAGAATTTGGAATTTTTCTTAATAGAAAATCTTTGCAAAAATTTCATTTATAAGAAAATTTTGTTTAATTATATTTAAAAATGTAATTTTACAAATAATTTTCCTTTTTTGTTTGAAGAAAATCTTCGATAAAATTTTCCGTAAATAATTTTTTTTTATAGACAATTTTCAATAAATTTTACTTTTTTAAAGATAATTTTTGATAAATTATCCTTTTTTAAAGAAAATTGTGTACAAATTTTCCCTTGTTTATAGAAAATTTTGTTTTTTGAAAATTTTCGACAAAACATTCTTTTCGATACAATTGTTATAAAAAATTTTCAATAAAATTTTCGAAAAATTTTCCTTTTTTATAAAAAAAATTCTATAATTTTTTCTCTTTTAAAGAAATTTTCGATTTTTCATTTCTATAAAAAAATTTCTTTTTTAAAAGAAATTTTTCTATAAATTTTCCTTTTTTAAAAGAAAACTTTGGATAAAATTTGCTTTTTCATAAAAAATATTGAATAAAGTTTTTTCTCATAGAAAAATTTTTAATAAAGTCTATGGAAAATTTTCGAAACAATTTTCTTTTTTATAGAAAATTTTGGATTAAATTTTCGTTTGTATATATCCTTGATACAATTTTCTTTTTTATAGAAAATTTTCGATAAAATTTTTTATTTTATAAAATGTTTTTGATAAAATTTACTTTTAAATAAAACATTTTCGAAAAAAAAATATTCTTTTTCGAAGAAAATTTTTAATCAATTTTCTTCTTTTAATAGAAAATTTTCAAAAGATTTTCATTTATTAATGTAAAATATTCATAGAATTTTGGATAAAATTTTCTTTTTCATAGAAAATGTTTAATAAAGTTTTCTTTTTCATAGAAAATTGTTAAAAAAGTTTCTAGAACATTTTCGATAAAATCTTCTTTTTTTATAGAAACTTTTGGATAAAGTATTCTTTTATATACACCTTCGATACAATTTTCTTTTCTATAGAAAATTTTCGATAAAATTTAATGTAGAGATTTTTCGATAAAATTATCTTCTTTTAATAGAAAATTTTCAAAAGATTTTCATCTATTAATATAAAATATTCATTAATTTTTAATAGTTTGTAAAATTTTTGACAGATTTTCTTTTTTTTTAGAAAATTTCCAATAAAATTTTCTTTTTCTAGAAAATGTGCATAAATTTTACCTTCATAGAAAATGTTTGTAAAAACTTTGTCATAAATCAATCATTTTTTCTCCAAATGATATTACTCATCTATTTTTCTCCAGTCATTCCACCTACTTGCCTTTTTATTTTTGCATTTCTATAAACACTCTGCTGTTTGAAATCACAAAGTCTCTAGAGGTTGCACAATTTATTATCTAATCTTGCCCTGTCATTTTAGTTTACTCCTGTTATTTTTATTTACATAATCAATAATAAGTTTTCAATAGTTTTGCTTATTTTCTTGCCCACGTCATTCTTCTTAGTCGACACTTTTATCCACTTGATGATGTTGTTTAGTGATGGAATTGGATTTTTTTTCTTCTACTCACCATTAAGTTTTCTCAAGAGTAAAGTTTTGAGTTTGTATTTTTTTTATTTATTGTTGTCGGTAATAAGATGTTAAATGTTAATCACACCTGGTTAAATAAGAAATAAGTAAGAAAATTCTTACAAGTGCAGGGTTAAAGTTTAAACAGAAGAAAAGCAAGTTAATAAAAGATGAATAAAAAGGCAACAGGTATTATAAATCAATCAATTAAGTTTTCCTGCAATTTATTCCAGGAAATAACTAAACTAAAAATTGTTCAACAAATTTTTAAAAAATTTTTTATGAATACTAAAAATCACAAATTTAGAAATTACTTTGAAATTTGCTTTTCGAAGAAAAAAAACATTTTATCAAAACGTTTATAAATTTAAAATTTTTATTAAATTCCTAACATTAAATTTGATTACAAATATCAAAAAGAGTGCTAAAAGCTTTTACGCTTTTTAAACTAAACATTTAAATGTATATGAAAATATAAAACGAACACCTGTACGTATGAGTATTTATTAATATTTAATGTAATGCTTATACGCCCCGTTGTTTGTTTCTCGTTTTTATTTTGCGAGACAATATTAAATATTTTATTTTCATTTTGAATGTATATGTAATTTCATGTTCAATATTTGTTATTACTATATATAACATTTTCTGTCATGTTCTTTTTGCATACTTCACTTTTAACATGTTCATAATGGAAACAAAAAGTGAGAAAAGGAAAAAATATTAACTTTTTACAACTAACAATTTATTTATTTATATCTACTTGTTATGTATGAGATTTTCTTTCGCTCTGATTTATTTTTCTTGTCTTTCTGTTATAGGAATTGTTTATTGTTGTTATTGGTATTTATTTTTTCCATGCTTTATCTCTTATTAATTTTTTATTATTTGTTACAATAATGATAGAGTTTAAGAGATATAGGCATTTACAATGAGTAAAGTTTTATATCAAGTAGGATATACTGTCGTTTTAAGATTCTATTACAAGGTCGATTGAATAATCATTCTGTTTTCTCGGTTTCACAACTATGAAATAGAGTTTTGGATCATATAATAATTTAATTATAGACTTGACTCGACTATTGATTCTGTTCTTAAATAAACAGAACAGGAACAGAACTAGAACAGAACTAGAACAGAACTAGAACAGAACTAGAACAGAACTAGAACAGAACTAGAACAGAACTAGAACAGAACTAGAACAGAAC
>NC_060951.1:40846384-40855207 GCF_022045245.1 Lucilia cuprina | reverse complement strand
AACTAGAACAGAACTAGAACAGAACTAGAACGGAACTAGAACAGAACTAGAACAGAACTAGAACAGAACTAGAACAGAACTAGAACAGAACTAGAACAGAACTAAAACGGAACTAGAACAGAACTATAAATCACAATATATAGACACTTTAGATAGAGTAAACCCTGGGTTTGACTATAGGGTCGAATTTAGAGTCGACTATGTGCATAAATATTATAATAATCGCCTTAATAAAACACAGCCAGCATTTTCTTACCATATCCCTTTACTCTTGCTACTATATTCACAATTGAGTAAAAGTCGTGTAGTTTGTATGTGTGTATCTGATAAATTCGCATATAAATCATTGTCAGCTAAGATATTTGCCGTGTGTTGTCTACATTTTTTATTATTTTCAATATAACAATTTCTATTTCTAAGAATTATTGCCCATGTATAGGCTGCTTTATTTCCCTCCATTTACTTTTTTCATTTTTGCATGATTTAAAAAAAAGCAAATGTGAAGTATGAGAAGAGCATAAATAAAAGGTACAAAAACAGGATAATAGAACATACAATAGATTTCCATTTTACTCAGTTAACTAGCACACACATAGGATCTAACACTTGGTATTTGCTAAAAGCAAACACACACACACTCAGCCAACTAAACAGAAACATGTTCATTTAAACACTGCAACATAAAATTGTAAATTGTTAACATTGCTGGGAGAAAAGAGATAGATGAGATAAAAGTTTATTTTATTTTTTTCTGTGGCTAAAAAGAAAAAACATATGAAAGTTTTAACATACAAATTCTGCCTTTTTTAACCTTTTCTCTGGTGGTAAAATAAGGACTTAAGATATTTTAATATTGAAACAAAAAAACAAGGAAAAGTATAAATATGTCTTTAGCATATACACGAGCTGCTAGTATTTTATATTCGATGTCAGGAGTTACAGTTGGTTGACTATTGAGACTTGTTGGGGGGAGTGGGGGTGCAATAAATAATGTTAGATTCCACTGTGTGAAAAATATCTTTCTTAGATTGAAATTCTATTGTTTTAGTTACAAGCCGGGGAACATCTTGTTCGCTTTGCGTGTTCTCATCATCATTAACTCATAAATTAAGTCATAAAAATTGTAGAAATTTAAATTGTGCGAATGTTGGTTACCGCTTTTTATACAAATACGTATTTTTTTAATGTATTTGTATTATTACTAATTCTACTTTATTAGGTACTATAACAATCGTTTACTTTATTTAGGTGTTTTCTGCTGTGCGTTATTTTCTCTGTACGAGTTAAAACCCTTAAACGACCTTAATTTTAATTTTAGCTATAAAAAAAACTTTCTTTTTTTTTGAACTGGCGTTAGCTGTAAAATTTAGCTTTTTTTAAAGCAAAACATTTCCAACATTAATTCGTTTTCGTGACATTTAGCTTTTAAATAGAACACGGCAAATTAAACAAAACCACCGAAAAGAACATTAAAATGGAAAAGTAATAATAACAAAACGACAGCGAAATAAATAAAATTAACAGTGTTATAAATTTATTAGATCCTTAAGTAGATAACGACTTAAAATGTCTTTATATTGACTTTTAAACAAGAAGAAAACAAAAGCAAAAGAAAGAAAATCAAACCAATTATCTTGACTTTTAAAAAGTTATAATTTGTGAAGCATGAAAATAATTGATGGCAGGTTTCACATATGTGCGGTAATAATTAGTAAATAAATTGTTTTATTATATACCAGACATGTGATATGGTTATCAGAGAAATATTTTAGAAAATATATGTTTTTTCATACACTGTAAAAAATAAGCTAATTGTTTAAATTTCAAAAAAATATTATTTTAAAATTTTGCCAATAATAACTTCTCATAGTCAAGTAGAGTCGATTATCAACACGGCTATAGAGTTGACTGTAGGGAACTATAAAATAAAGAATCAACAGCCAACAATGGCGTTAACTGTAGACCTAACAACATCGTAAACAGACTTAACGATAGAGTCGACTATAGAACGTACTTTAGAATCAAATATGTATATAATCGACTATAGAGTGACAGTAGAGTAGTCATTAGAGTGGACATAGAGTTGACTATAGAGTCGATATTAGAGTCGACTCAAGAACGTTTTTTAGGATCAAATATGTATAGTCGACAGAAGAGTAGTCATTAAAGTGTATATAGAGTTGACTTTCGACTAGGGAGGTGATAGTAGAGTCGACATTAGAGTGACAGAAAAAATTAGCGTCGAAATTAGTCTACTATAGGGTCGAGAGTAGAGGTGATTACAGAGTTGACAGTATAGTCCATTCCAATAGAGTCTGCACTAGATTCGATAATAGAGTAAACAGTAAAGGCGATTATTTAGTCTACAGTAGAATCAAGTGTAGAGTCAATTATAGAGGCGACTATAGAGTTTACTGTAGAGTCGGTATTATACTGAACAGTTGATTTTTCCGTCGGCTTTAGAGTGGACATAGAGTTGACTATAGAGTCGACAGAAGAGTGGTCATTAAAGTGTTCATAGGGTTGACTTTTGACTAGGGATGTGATAGAAGAGTCGATATTAGAGTGACAGTAAAAATTAGCGTCGAACTATAGCTGACTATATACTCGACAGTAGAGTCGTCTATAGAGGCGACAGTATAGTCGACTATAGAGGCGATAGTAGATTCGACTATAGAGTCGACAGTAGAGTCTACTATAGAGTTGACTAGAGTCGGCATTAGAGTGGACATATAGTGGACTGTAAAATAGATAGTAGATTCTCATTTAGTGTCGACAGTAAGCCGATTATAGAGCATAGTCGACAGCAGAATTTACTATAGATTCGACAGTAGAATCGACTATAGAGTTGACAGTAAAATCGATAATAGAGTCTACTATATAGTTGACAATAGATTCGACAATATAGTTGACTTTGGAATTTTCCCTAAAATTTTCCTAATATATTTAAGTTTTCCAAAGTATTAACTTTAGAGTCGATTATAGAGCAAACAGAAGATTCAATACTATAGTCCTCAATGGAGTCCATATAGTCGACATGGAAAAAACTGATTCATACCAAAGAAATTTTGTAGATTACCACCACTCCAAGTAGGGTGTCTGCACATAAACAAAGAAAGTTTAAATGAAAATTCGAACGTACTAGTACGTGCGTAAAAATCTCAATACTTAGAATATCTTATATATTGTTTACTTTTATTCTTCCTGATTCTCTTGAAGCCTGTTGTGTTTCCGTTTTTGTTGTTAAACTTTCAAAGACCATTAAAAAAATATACGCAACGTAATCATTCGAACTCATGTTTAATAAACATGAATAGAACGTAAAGCGTTCACAGTTTGTATGAGTAAAATATGAAGAAATGAAAGGTTGAAATTTTTCGAAAAATGGAAAATTTTATTATGTCGTAAAATTATAAAATAGAAATAAAACAAAAAAAAACGTGAAAAATTCCATATTGTTTATTATATTTAGAGTAGAATTTCCATGATTTACTATACCTTATAATGATTATGATGATGATAGCGCATGCCACGCAAAATGTCATGACGTGCCAGTAGAATAGCAAAGAAATGGTTTCATTTTCAATTTCGAATTCAAACAAAAATCAAATAACTTATTTGTAGAATATTTTTTTCCATAATATTGTAGGCGGCAGTTGGTCTATATCAACTATTGTATGTAGGACATTTTACGTTTACATTGTTCATTTGTAGGGTTTGTTTTTACTCATTTACTTGGTAACGAGGAGATTGAGGTTGTTAGACGGTCTGGTTTGTAAGGTCATTTCAAACAATTAATTTATATTTAATTTCAACTTTTGTTGTGTGTGTGTGTGTTTGTATTTGAATTAAATTCTGTTGTATTTGTTTTAAATGAAAAACATTATTAAATCATTTTTAAAACAAAGAGACAAACAAAAAAAAAACGTGAAAAAGTATATAAAAATGATTGTCATTGAGCTGACAGCACGTTTAATAATTCAATTAAATAAGCATAATATAAATGACATATTTTTTTATTTATTTAAAAGCCTTAAGTAGCAACAAACGACAAAAATAATAACAACAGAAAATTGTTTAATTAAAGTGGCGTGCAAATTGCACAGACACGTGTTGAAATTTATGATTGATATGTTTGGGTCAGTAAATGGAATAATTATCTAGAGTATAGACTATGACCTTGTCTTTAGAGTCGTTCATAAAGTCGACCATAGAGTCAACTATAGAGTCAAGCTTTAAAGTCGAATATTAAGTCGAACATAGAATCGACTTTAGAGTCAAATATAGAGTTGAGAGAGCATAGTTTCGAACATAGAGTAGACTATTGAGCTGACCCAAAAGTCGACTATAGAGTTTACCATAGAGTCCATCATATAATCGACTTTTTTGTCGACTAAAAGGTCGACTTAAGTGTCGATCATAGAGAATATAGAGACGACTTCAATGTCGACAATAGAGTAGACTATAGAGCCTACAATGATGTCAACTATAGAGTCGACTTAAGATTCTACTATATAAACAACTTAAGGGTCGACAACTGTTTGAATCGAAAATAGATAAGAGCCTTCAATATATTCGAAAATAGGGTTAAAAATAGAATTCGAATGTTAACTATAGATTCAATAAAAGACGTTGATAGACAGTAGAGTCTACTATGAATTCGGCGATAGAGTCGATCACATAGCGGCCTTTATTTTCGACTATACAGTCAACTATAGAGTCTACCATAGAGTCGACTTAAGTGTAGTCCACAGAGTCAACATAAGAATGTACTATAAGGTCAATTAAAGAAACTTTGGTAAAGTCAAAAATAGTGTGCACTATACTAAAAACTTCACTACAAAAGTAGACTATAGAGACCACCTTAGAGGCATTTAATGAAACAACATTAGAGTTTATTAAACTTCTACTATAGTGACCTGTCTAAAACTACTCTAACAGTCCTTCAAGTATACTAATACAAAAATAAAATTTCATTTTAAATTTTTAATTTTTATTATCCCTGTTTTAGTATCCTTGTCAACATTTCTCTATGCATTTCGAATCGTACGTGTTAGTTCTTAGCAAACTTTTTTCTCTCTTTGCAACTACTTTTGACCATTCATTTCCCTCCTTACACTTTCCCAAAATAGCAATTTTGTTTTAAAATATTGTAAATAATTGATAAAATTAAAGTAACTTTAGTTTGAAAACAGAAATGTTTCAACTCGAAGCAGTTACTTGCACTATCATAAGTACTTATACAAAGCAAACAATATTTATGGAGAGCAGCATAAAAATTATTAATAATTCATTAACAGTACAAGTGCTGGTACTGGTACTGCAGTGTAGCCATTTTGAAACTATATTATATTTCTTCTTTATAGACATTCCTTTGCATTTCCTACTTCCGTTGGCTGCTTACGTGTACAAAAAAAAAAAAACAGAAAAAAACGAAATATGACAAAAACAAACTGGTTTTAACTGAAAATGTTACTCGAATATTTTTATATTCACTTTGCAATTGTTGAACACACAAATATCATAATGATTCCTTTGTTGCCAGCGTTTGTCGGTGGACAGTGCCGAAAGCAGGTTCTTGAAAGAGTATTATACTGGTGTTTAAAATTGCGAACATGACAGATAAAGGTTGGGTACGAAATCTGACAATCTTTGTTGTAATGCTGTATACAGCGTTTTTATATAACTGAATACACCCATGTGGCTTTTTCAGGCCAAAGCAACATAAATAAATAACCCACTTAACGATTCTAAATACAATAGCTTTCCAAACGCTAATTAGGATTTTAATGTATGATTAGCGATATGTAAATAGTATCCTAGATTTACAACATATGTTATTCAACTCATATGGAGGAGTCCCCCATTGAAAGTCCGCCTTTTTTCTCTCAATGTTTACAGTTATTTCATTCATCTGGGCTTGCTTGGATCAGGAGGGGGCTGCTGATATAAGCACACTGACACCAAAGGACTATATCTTTTATATATTCTCAGTTATACTAATCTAATATTTTGTCAGTATGAAAGGAGCCACGCCTATATATATTCCGCCTATTTTGTTCAGTTATATTTTTATGGATGTCAAAGTTTGTTAGTTAGTTAGTTAGTTGGTTAGTTAGTTAGTTAGTTAGTTAGTTAGTTAGTTAGTTAGCTAGTTAGTTAAGTAATTAGTTAGTTAGTTAGTTAGTTAGTTAGTTAGTTAGTTAGTTAGTTAGTTAGTTAGTTAGTTAGTTAGTTAGTTAGTTAGTTAGTTAGTTAGTTAGCTAGTTAGTTAGTTAGTTAGTTAGTTATTTATTTAGTTAGTTAGTTGGTTAGTTAGTTAGTGTGTTAGTTAGTTAATTAGTTAGTTAGTTAGTTAGTTAGTTAGTTAGTTAGTTAGTTAGTTAGTTAGTTAGTTAGTTAGTTAGTTAGTTAGTTAGTTAGTTAGTTAGTTAGTTAGTTAGTTAGTTAGTTAGTTAGTTAGTTAGTTAGTTAGTTAGTTAGTTAGTTAGTTAGTTAGTGAGTGAGTTCGTTGCTTCGTTAGGTTACTTTTTCTTAAGAATCTTTTAACTCATTTACTTACCTGATCTAATGAGAGCTAAATAAAATAATGATAAAGTTTTCCCTGCAACAGAATAACTCATCATTTCTTTTTTTGTCTTTCATATCTGTGCATTAGAGTGCATTTAATATAATTATGTTGTATTAAAACAAACACATACATGCAAAACAATAAACAGTAACATCCTTACATGTAAATATTCGTTTACATAGAAGGAATCTACACAAAACATTATCATTGTAAATGTATTTAATTTCAAATGTTAAACTTTTTCACAATTGAAAAAAATATAGAAAACTTTTTTTGGGAAATTTTTAGTTTAAAACTTTAGCTTTGGCTTATTTAAAACTATTAGTTTTACAACGAAAAAATCTGAATGCATAAAAATTTACATTAAATTAAAATGAAGCTTCTTTGGCAGTAAAAACTAAAAAAAAAAGTTTTAATTTGAAATATTTATTAACATTGATGGTTTTTGCTGGTATCATTTTACATTAATGTACGATCATATCCTTATGTGAAATGAGCGACTGTTGCGACAAATATCCCAATAAAAAAATTTGTATATTGAGCATACAGATTTTTTGTTTTACATAATTTACATGTTTACAAAACTACTTATGGGAAGCCAAAAAATAATTATGTTTTCTAATTAAATTGTAGTGTATACTCACTACTAAATATTGTTTAAGAAAATCCCCTTTCTCTTAAATGGTGTGGTTTGTTTTATCTATTTTTACTTATTCTACAGTTTATTTATGTTGAGTTTGCATTCGAATTTTTTTTTAACAGTAGAAACATCTTTTAAAGATTGATGTGCATTATGCATTAGTATTTTACATGCTTAATGAATTCAGCTTATGTTTGAATGCATCCAAAGCTCATTTAAACAATTATACAAGTCACATCATGTGTACATGAACTTTTGGTTAAATGGGGAATGAAACCCAATAAGTAACAACAATTTTTTTAAAAAATTTTGATTTTAAAAGATTTTTGAAAAAATCTAAAAATAAATGTAATTTATTCGCATTCAATATATAATTAGGAAATTGAGAAAGGCGATGAAATTGACTTTTTTATAGAAAATATTCGAAAACTATTTCTTTTTATGAGAATTATTCGAAAATGGCATCTTTTAATTAAAAATTTTCAGAAATTTTGAATTTTTTATAGAAAATTTGAAAAATTTTAATATATTTGTAGAAAATTTCTTTATTTTATAGAAAATGAGAATTATTTCCTTTTAATAGAAATTCGTTCTTCTTTTGTAGAAAATAATAGTAAAATTTTATTTTGTAAATTTTTGATCAATTTTTCTTATTTATAAAATATTTTGGAAATTTAAATCTTCGAAAATTTCACTTTTTAAAAAAAATTATAGAAAGTTTCTTGTTTTAAAGAAAATTTATGCTAAATTTCTCTTCTAATAAAAATTTTGAAAAATTTATTTTTTTTTTAATTTCCTTTTATTATAGAAAGTTTTTTAAAAATTTCGTAAAACTTTCCTTAAAAAATTCCTATCTCTTATTTTTATTCAACTTTTTGAAAATTTTTCTTCTTAATAGAAAATTTACAAAAATATTTTTCCTTTATAGAAAACTTTCGAAAATTTTCACTTATTTATAGAAAATATTCGGAAATTTCTCTTTTTCATAGAAAATTTTTAGAATATTTCTCTTAATTTTAGAACATTTTTAAATTTTTTTTTAAAAAACTTGTAGAAAAACTTAAAAAATGTGTCGAAAAACTTGGCTTTGAAAAAAACATTTCTTTGTTTTAGAAAATTTTCGGAATTTATTTTATAAATACATTTTTGCAAAATTTATTTTATATGTGGAAAATATTGAGAACATTTCTGTTATTTTGTCAGTTCTATGAAAATTTTCTCTTTTTTAAAGAAATTGTGAAGTACTTTTTTTATTTAAATTAGCTTCCTAAGAGAAAATTACTATTTTAATATCGTTTTTTGATATTTTTTGATTTGACTTGATTCTTTGATTCATTCTTCCCTTAGTATTACAATGTAATATTCCTCGTTTTTGTTGGCTTGATAGTGTTTCTCTAATAACCTTGTAATTTCTTTGCTCTCAAGCGTTTAATTTTAATGTCACATACAATGAACTTTCTATCTGTTTTGTTCCTTTCTGAATTAAACTACATTTACAAAATTTCACAGAAAAAATTATCGGTAGTTTATTTTCAATTAACATGTTTTAATTTTCTTTACTTTTTATTTAAACAAATTTTTATTTGTCTTAATTATCTCGTTTTTTGAAACT
>NC_060951.1:40820561-40846284 GCF_022045245.1 Lucilia cuprina | reverse complement strand
TTTTTTTACAAATTTGGTAATTGATATCATCATTTTGGTTATAGGTGCAAAACTTGCTTGATACAATTATTTTGATAATTAAAACTCATTTTCAGTTTTTTCTGTGTTGTTTGTGTATGAGACCATGGATCTAAGAGTAATTATATAAGAGTGTACAAGTGTAGTTCCTGTATTTAATTTTTTTTGAAACAGAAATAATTCAACTAACCAACACATGCAGATAAACACACTATGCACTAGCTATTGTTTCAAACTAAACGCACAACAACAAAAAGTTATTATGGAGAGAAATAAAGTGAGGAAGAGATGCATATGTGATAGTATGCAAGACAATGGTATTTCTATTGTTATTATAGTAGTTGTTAGTAAGTGTAATACTAAGGGAATGCAATTAAATTTACATGAGAAAAGGATGATCATCTCCCTTTTCTTATACGAATGTTGGTAACGCTGTTGGTAAACATGTACATACATACATAAGTACTTTAATATTTATGCGTTTTTTTTTTGTCATAACAAGACAGCAAATAAATAAAATAAAAAAACATAAAATGATAATATATTTGCAAAGGACATTTTTTGTTTTTTTGTTTTTCTTTTATTATGCCATACACATAAGTGTTTTAGTTAGTAGTCTTGTGATAAAAAGCAACACAAAAAAGTCCACATTACAAGTATTATAATTAAAAAGTTAATTTTTTTATTACATATTATCTTTTTAATGACTTACAAGTATGCTAATGAATGTGTTTTTTGAACAT
This sequence comes from Lucilia cuprina, assembly GCF_022045245.1. Classification (NCBI taxonomy): domain Eukaryota; kingdom Metazoa; phylum Arthropoda; class Insecta; order Diptera; family Calliphoridae; genus Lucilia; species Lucilia cuprina. Next base: position 40,845,523 of record NC_060951.1, on the reverse strand, counting down.
TATTAACATGGGTTTTTAAACAAAAGCTATTAAATAAAACATGTTTCTTATACCTTTTAAGAGTATTTAACAATAAAATTTTGTTCAAAAAAAACAAAATAAAAATTAAAATAAAAACAAAAATTACAAAGATTATAAATTAAATATATATATTATTTTTAACAGAAATTGTTACTGAGTATACATATAGTACCTTGCAGTTATTCAAACGTCCTTCTCTTTATTATAAATAAAATTTTAAAACTCATTAAGGTTTTAAGTTTTTCTTTATACTTTTATTTTAAGTTTTCCTCAACAAATAACTACATATCTGCAATTGACTCTTCAATATCAATAAAGTTTCACCCCATTAACGCAACTGTTATTTTTGTTTTAAGCACAAACTTTCAATTTATTTGCCATGGGAGATTAAAGTTTTAAAATCCTTTCACCACTATAGTGGCGGAGGTATTATGCGTTTGTGATCATGTACGTAACAGCCAAAATTATTGCTCCTGCACCCACCAATCGGCTCAGAATCTCTTTCTGAGTCGACTTAGCTAAGTCCGTCTGTCTGTCTGTCTGCCTGTCCGTCTGTCTGTCTGTCTGTCTGTCTGTCTGTCTGTCTGTCTGTCTGTCTTTGTGTCTATGTAAACCTTGAGCGAAAGCTATAGGTCGCAAGATAATTTCATAAAAGGTGGCACATACCTACTCTACTTTCGGTCAAGGATAAAAGCTTTTGAAAATGGTTGAAATCGGGCCATTATTTCGCCTAGCCCCCATACAACAGTATCCCCCGAATAGGCCTTTGTGCTCACAATAACGTTAAATGTTCTATTGTATCAACAAAATCGGTAAAACTTTGTTTTATTGAACTTTAAATTATATAATTGTAATAATCGGGCCTGTTCGGGCCAAACTACTCTTCAGAAATTGAAGGCCAAAATTCACTTACAAACACTTATAACGCGATTAAATTTTTGTCAACAATAAGTAAAAATATTCCAGAACTAAGTTAAAAATTCAAAATAAATTCCTTATCTTAAAAAAATACTGACTGGTGTAGGGTATTTCATGGTCGTCCATGCCCGACTATACATTCATACTTGTTTTTTATTTATTTTATTCATTTGATATTGAGTTTTTATATGTTATTTCAGTTTCAGATTTATTTTATTTTCAAAACATTTAAACTGAACTTTTGATTTAAGTTTTATTCAATCGATATTTAACTATACAAAACAAACAAACCAACAAAAAAAGTGAACGTTTTATTTATACAAATTTACAAAACTACAACAACACTACACTAAAGTTATTGTTGTTTTAGTAGTAGTAGCGTTACTTTCCCTGTTGCTTCAACAACAACTAACTGCTTCATCATCAATTCTAATTAATTTGAATCATTTAAGCTGCAAAAATTCATTTTAATTAAACATTTATACAACTACATATACACAAACACACATACACACTTACATACAGTCATACACACAAATCGCTCAATTGTTTTTGAGGTCGTAAGCAATTCATTAATTCCACATGCGTGCCAGTAATAGAGTTTTCACTTCTATGATTTTTTTTTACATTTTTCCTCGTTTTTTTTCTCAAATTAACAACATGGATTTTAATCCAGTGTCTGAAAAATGCTCATACACATAAACAAATAAATTTAATCATTTACTTCTATTACGTGTTTATTAAGTGAATTTTAAGATTATAATTAAATGCAAAATGTGTGTAAGTTAAGCAATTTTTTAGTTCTGTTAAGGGAAATCATTTTTAAATTTTCTAAATTCGTGAAATTTTGTAATTTTGTAATTTAAAAAATAACTTCATATTTATCTCTTGTTATGAAAGGATAAATTTAATTAATTCAAAAAATATTCAAATATTAATTTTTCAAAAAATTCTCCTGTATATAGAAAATTTTTGAAAATTATTCTCTTTTTATAAACATTTTTATAAAGAAAATTTTCGAGAAAATTCTGTTTTATAAATTTTTATAAATGTTTTTTTTTTTTAATGCTCTTCTAGAAAATTTTTAAAAATTTTGAGAAAATTCCCTTCTGCAAAACATATACAAGAAAATTCTCCCTATGTAGAACATTTTCGAGTAAATTCTCTTTTCAAGAAAATTATTAAGGAAATCCACTTTTTATAGAATATTTTCGAGAAAATGCCCATTATGTAGAACATTTTCGAGAAAGTTTTCTTTCTTTAAAAAAATTTGTGAACATTCTATTTAAATAAATTTTTTTGTGGAATATTCTCATTATATTTTCAAGAATTTTCTCTTTTTATAGAAAATTTTGGAAATAATTCTCATTTTATAGAAAATTTTTTTTAGAAAATTCTCTTTTTTAGAGAAATATTTCAAAAAGTTATATATATTTTTTAAAATATTACAAGAAAATTCTATTTTGTAGAGAAATATTCTGGTAAAATTAGCTTTCCATAAAATTTTTGTAAAAATTCTCTTTTCATTGAAAACTTTAGAAAAAATTCTTTTTCTGTTGGACATTTTCGAGAAAATGTTCGAAAATATTCTCCTTTCAAGATCATTTTCAAAAAACCCGCTATATATAGGAGATTTTATTTCTATGAAACATTTCTGAGAACATTTTTTATAGACAATTGTGAAAAAAATTCTTTTTAAGAAAATTCTCTTCATATAAAAAATTTTCGATAAAATTCCGTTTTTCTCGGAAATTTTCAGAAAAATTCTCTTTTTAAAAAAAATTCGAGAAAATTCTTTTTTAAAAGAAAGTTGTCGAAAAAATTCTTTTTCAAAAATAAATTTTTCGAGAATATTATCTTTTTAAAGAAAATTGTCGAGAAAATTCTCTTTCTATAAGAGATGTTTGGAAAAACTTTCTTTCTATCAAAAGTTTTCGAAAAAGTTCTCCCTTTATTTCGAGAAAATTATCGGAAATTTTTTTTATCGGAAATTTTCTTTTTTTTTATTAAAAAATATTCAAAAAAATTCCCTTTAACAAAATTTTTTTTGAAAGAAAAATTTCGATCAAACTATAAAATATTTCATTTTTATAATAATTTTAGAAAACCTTTTCTCTTTATAGAAATTTGTATAGAAAATTCTCTTCTTATAGAAATTTTTATAGCAAATCTTTTCTACAGATGATTGTCTTTTTATAGAATATTTCAAGACTTTATACATATGTATTAAAAAATGTATACTTTTAGAGGAGGTTTTAAAGAAATTATTTCCCTTTTCCTTCTATAAAAAATTTTCTTTTTTCCAAAACATTTTATAGTACAGAGAAAGTATTTACATTTATAAAAGAAATAATATACCTTTTTTACATAAATTTTTGTTTTATTCTGTAGAAGATAATATCAAATTTTTTTATTTAGAAAGTTTTTAGTTATTATTTCTTTCCCTAGAAAATATCGGATGTTATCAATTACTTTAAAAATGTTGTGAAAAAATACGTTTTTCTTTATTAAAATACCTTTTTGTTTTACGGATATTTCCTTTTCTAGAGAATATTTTGATCGTTCTAATTTTATCTAGACCATAAAATTGGTGCCAGTCTAAACTGAGTGCCATAAGTACTTATGTACATATTTGAAAACTTTAATTATGGAATATAAAAATATAATTATTTCTCCAATTTACTGCATTTGTTGTCACTTATGTAAACTAGTTTGTTATAATACAGATGTCAAAAACAGTTATTATTCATGTTCGTATGATTGTGAATTTAAGTGTGATATTATTTTGTAAGTCTGCCAACAATGTGTAACAAAAATTACAAATTTAATAAAAAAAAGAAAAAGAAAAAAATGTTTGTGCATCCTTTGCAAACAACAAACAAACTCATTGACACCGACACTGAAACTGACACTGACACACTAGAATGTCGTCTGTATTTGTACAGAGAGAGACTGACAATTGCTAACAAAATGCTTGTTTGTTGTTAAATTGCAATAAATTTTCTATTTATGGACCTGAATAAATAAAAACAAAGACATACACACATACATATGTACACAAGTTTTAACTTTTTTTGGTTTAATTGGTTTTCTTTTTTCGTAGTTTTTATTTTGGCTAAATAGTTAAACGTGTATTGAGTACTACCAACATCATGTAATTTTTGAGGGTACTTTTTACAACTTTTTTTTTGGGTTTTTTCCTTTTTTTTGGTTGTTGATTTCAAATAAATGAAACAACAAGCCAAGCTACAAAAATACCTTCATGAAAACAACATTTTGCAGTTATATGTGGGGAAGAGAAAATAAAAAAAAATTAAAAAGAATATAAACAAAGTTATGTGATGAGTTTCATTAAAAACTTTTTTGTTTTTGTGCTCGGAAAATATAATTAATCACATTGTTGTTAGCTATAAGTATACAGTTTAGTACCCAGATATTCTTGGTGACACTTTTGATTTTAATGTTAAATACTGTTAAAGATTAGTTTTACTTGTAGGAAAGTATCATTTAAAATTAATACATTTAGTCCCCCGTAAAACTGCCGGGAATTTTATCTTGTACGGGTGTGGTGATGTCTGTATTTAATGTATTTAAGGCAAAATGAATTCATAAAAAATATATATCAATTGTCTGTGTAATGTGATTTACCAAAAATAAAACAAAAAAAAAAATAATGCAAAAACTTAAAAATACTTAAGTCTGAAAAAAGGTGATGAAATTTTATAACTTTTCATATTTTATTAAAAAATATATTAAACATTTTCAAATAGAAGATTAAAAAAAAACTTTTTAATAAAATTCTCCTTTTATAGAAAAATTTCCAGAAAACTCATTTTTTAAAAGAATTTTCGAAAAATTTCTGTTTTTATATAAAATTTTCAAAAATATTTTCTTTTTATAAAAATTTTGGAGTAAATTCTCTTTTTATTCAAAATTTTGCTCTTGAAAATTGTGTCCAATTTAATAGAAAATTTTTTAAGAAAATTGTCTCTTTATTGAAAATTAGTTTTAAAGAAAAATTTTAATTTCTTTTTTATAAAAATTGTTGGAAAAAATATAAAAATTAGTTTAGAGAAATTTTTCGAGAAAGTTTTCTTTTTATAAAAATGTATGAAACAAATTTTTTTTCTCTTTTATTTTGTCGAAAAAATTCACTTTTAATAAAAATTTTTGATAAAAATCCTTTTTTTTTTCGAAACATTCACCTTTAATTAAAATTTTCGAAAAAATATCTTTTTTCCTGAAAATTCTCTTTTTATAGAAAATTTTCGAAAAAAAAAATTCTTTTTATAGAAAATTTTCGAAAAAAATTCTTTTTATAGAAAATTTTCGAAAAAAATCTTTTTTTATAGAAAATGTTTAAAAAATTCTCTTAATTTTTCTATTTAATTTTGTCGAAAAGTTTTCGAAAAAGTTCTCTTGTTATAGAAAATGTTCGAAAAAATTCTCATTTATAGAAAATTTTCGAGAAAATTAACTTTTAGCAAAAAATTAACTTTTAGCAAAAAAATAACTTTTAGCAAAAAATTAACTTTTAGCAAAAAATTTAAAAAATTTAAAAATTTTTAAAGAAAATTTTCAAGAATTTTTCTCTTTATAGAAAATGTTCAAAAATTCCATTTTTATAAAAATTTGTGAGAAAATTCCCTTCTTATAGAAAATTTTCGAAGAAAAAGTATTTTTTAAAAAAAATTTGGAGAAAATTCATTTTTAATAAAATTTTTCGAAAAAAATACTCTTCTTCTAGAGAATTTTTGTGAAAATTCTTTTTTTTTATAGAAAGATTTGAAAATCCACTTAAATAAAAAAATTTCCAAAAATTTTTTTTCTCAATTATTGACATTATTTGTTCTGATTAATTCGTTATTTGAAAAGAAATATATATTTTTTTATTTTTTACAAATTTGGTAATTGATATCATCATTTTGGTTATATGTTCAAAACATGCTTGATACAATTTATTTTGATAATTGAAACTTTTTTTCAGTTTTTTCGGTGCGTACTTTATTGATACTTTGCAAAGCACTTGTGATTTTTTATCTCTATGGAGTTTCATTAAACTCAATCTGCGATTGTTAATAATTTTCTCGCCAACACTGATGTATTCAAGTCAACGAAATAAGTTGTTGGTGGCAGTTGCATTGAAGAGTATAAGAACATACACTCCTTGAAACTTTATGATGTTTGTAATGTTTTTTATGCTGGAAAATCAGCGATTAAGAGGGCGTTAAATGGGCAACTACATATGTACAATATACTACCAGATATCATATAATGGTATGAGAATTTATGATATAAGTATGTATGAACATTTATACCTGTTATTAAATTCATAACTTTCCCAAGATTAAATGAAACAGTAACATGCATTGAGGTCCTTCTGGTGGACGTGCAGCTATACTGAACAGTAGCACAACTACCTGTGAAAACTTATGCTAAAGTTGCCATATTGTAAAACTTGTTAATACATATCGTTCGTTTTCACCAAAATTGACATAACTTAAAATTCTTTTTTTTTCTTTTTTTGGAACTGAGGTCTACAAAGTCTAATAAAGTAATTTTTCATTAATTTTTTTTAGTCACAATTTTTAATTTTTATCGATTATACCAGTCTTGTAGTAAACATGCGATATGCATAAACATAGTTGTTGACTTTCACATTTTCCAACTACACCTGCCTACATATGTGACTGTTATCGTAGAAAAGATTTTTCGAAAAATATTCTACTAAAAACCATTGCTTTTAGTATTACTATCATAACTTACAATTTGTAACGAATTTACAATTGTACTTTAGTTTTGTAATCCTGCATTTAACCTTCTGCCTTCCTCTCTTAATAAGTACTTTAGTTTTATTTGCACATATGCATGTATTCCTCTCTACGCCTTTTAGTGCCACCACATTATTCATAAAAAATTTGTTTAAATTCATGGTGCTCTCGTAACATCATCACTATAAAATATAAAAAAAAAAATATCAAAATATTTTATTTTATCACAAAATTTATGAGAGTTTTATTAAAATGTAATTTAAACACAGATACAAGTTCAGTAGCAACAATAATAACAACTATGGTAGCAAAAAATAAAAAGGATGAAATATTCCAGCAGTTAGGAGGGAAGACAATGTTTCACACATGCAAAAAGGACAACAGTTACTACTGCATTACAAAATATTCTAGAAAAAAGCCACTTGTTACTTTAGTGTTTCCTAGTAATCTAAAGAAGAGTTCATTTAAGCATGTTTTATAAAATTGATTCTATTTTGACCTGCAGGGATGAAATTATTTGTTTGTGTGTGTCTATTAAAGAAATATAAAGAAAGAGTGATTGTGTATGTGTTAACACATAAAAAAGAAACTTTTTCCAAACAATTTCAACACGTATGCAGACTCCTGGTTTTTGTGGTGAAAGATCCTTTTTTATATTTTTCGTGAGTTCACTGTTATTGCTGTGTTGGCTGACTAACTGGTTGTTGTTGCTGCAACGTTCCATGGGTTTTCAGTAGTTATTTTCTTTATTATTACTGTTGTTGTTGTTGGTTAGAGAAAGTGTGAGCAGAATTTTATTCATTGCATTAAAGTTATTACAACAATAAAAGCCATTTACGTACAAAATATAAAATATGAATATAACGACAACAACCATATTTTGTTTTTTTTTTTTGTTCATTTCTCGTTTTATACATTTATTGCTTATTTTTTTTTTTTTTGCAACATTTTTTTATTTATTACGTTTACTGATGGGTAATTTGGTTTTTATGAATGCTTGTGTGCAAAAAATAACAAATAGAACAACATTTTAATTTGTAACCATTAAAGGACTGGTTAGGGATTATCATTAAGGGCGTGAGTGTATAAACAATTTTGAAATATATAAGTTGTCTATAAATTGTGATGGAATTCTTCGTTAAAAAGGGGTGTTAATGTAAAATTATACGCTTATTGCACCATTTCGTTTATGTATACATTAGGACTGAGAGTTTGTTTGAAAAAAAAATCAATTTTAATAAATACAAGAAAATGGATAATATATAAAAATTAAGGATTTGATGATATTTAAGATGTTAAAGAAAATTTCCGAAAAAAAATTCATAGAAAATTTTTAAAAAAAGACTGTAGCAAGTGCAGTCTTTTTCCAAATATTCATAAGGATTTCAATGTTGCAAGTGTAATATATGTCAGTTCTATCTCTAATGGTTTCCTAGATTTAAGAATTTTTGTATTTAATGTTTTTTTAACATCTGAAGCCCCATTCCTCCTATTGAAGGTTCTTTTTCCAAATTATTCGCATGTATTTCGATCTTTCCCATTTTAAAATTAGCTCTACACAGAGTAAAAAGATTACGGGATATACCACGCCCACTATATCCAGTCCGCCCTTTTCATTCGTAATTATACACATGGATTTCAAAGAGAATTTCTAGAAAATTCTCTTTTTAGAGAAAATTTTAAAAAACATTCCCTTCAAAAATTCTGCGAGAAAAATGTCTCACTTTGCGTGCAACTCCTCACATGGATGTTAAAGAGATTTATATAAATATTTAAACAACATTCCCTTTTTAAAGAAATTCTGCGAAAAATTTGTCTCTATGTTAAAAAAAAATCTATTTATTGAAAATGTTAATAAAACTTTTTTAACTTTCGAAAAAAATTCTCTTTTTTTACACAATTTTTCATTCTACGCAAAATTTTTAAGAAAATTCTCTTTTACTTTAAAATTTTCAATGAAAAAAATTAGAAAGGAAATTCTATAGAAAATGTTCTTATTTTAGTTTCAAAAAATCTCTGTTATAAAATATTCTAATTAAAATAAAATTCTTTTTCTATAAAATTTTTTAATAAAACTATCTTTTTATAGAAAATTTTCGAAAAAAAAAGAATTAAATTAAAAATTTTGGGAATTTATTCTATAAAGGGAAATTTTTTAATAAATTCCCGTTTGTAAAAATCGTTTAAGAAAATTTTCTTTAATTAAAAAATTTTCAATAAAATTCCTTTTTCATTTTTAAATTTTCTATTTTCGAGAAAAAAAATTTTAAAGAATATTTCATTTAAAAAAGGAAATTTTCGAAATGTTTTCATATTATACAAAATTTTCAAGAAAATACTACTTTTTTAGAAATTTCTCTTTTTATAGAATTTTCTAGAGAAAAATATATTTTTTATAGAATATTTTCGAAAAAATTCTCTTTTTATAGAAAATATTCGTGAAAATTCCTTTTTTAAAAAAAATTTAGAAAACCTTTTTTATTAGAGAAATTTGTTTTTTTATGGACAATTCAAAAAAAAAATTGTATTGCTTTTTATGGAGATTTTCCGAAAAATTTTTAGTTTTTTTGTTTTTATTATTATTTATTTATTTATTTATTTTTTTGAGAAGACAATTTCGAGTAAATTCTTTCGTTGTTGATATTTTTCGAGATAATTTAAATTTATTATTAACAATATTATTTGACGCAGAAATTAATTTAATTTAAAAATATATATTTTTTTAATTTTATCACTATCATTCCATTTCTTAGTACGGCATAACAAACATTACTCATACCACCCGTAGTCCATTTAAAAATATTTTTGTTATTATAATGTAAAAACAATAGAAATTGTCATTTAACTCCCTGTTAACATGAATTTAAATAATTGAATAGCCTATAATGCCTACAACTTGTAATTTGATATTTGTTTTTTTTTTTTTTTTGTAATTTCAATCATTTTAATTCTTTAGCAATTTTCAAATTTGCCTCGGGTTGTTATGTACACAAAATTACAAAAAAATATTAAGATTATATCATTATTTCAACATGATATGTATCGCTTTAAGGAAACAATTCTAAATAAAATAACCAAAAATTATAAACATCTTCTGATTCATACTAATTTGCTACTAACAAACACCTATTGTTCGAAAATATTTTAACAAACGCTACCAGAAAAGAAAAATATCTAACAAATATGCTTTTAACAAAAATGTTGTTGGTAAATATTTGTGCTGTTCTAAAAATATACAAATAAACACAGAACAGACCGTGCACACACAAACGACAACATAACTGTAAAAACCCAGAAATGCCAGAACGTAAAAAAGAAACGGAAATGAAAGTACCCAATATATAAGATACTTAACACATGAGTGCTTAGCAAATATTTTCAACACAACAAAATATGTTCAAGACCAATTTGTATTGTCCTGTAAACACACACACACATGCATAAATGCCGACAATTATTCATTCTCAAATGTGAGTAGTGTATGAAGTAAACACAAAGCAATAAATGAAAAATTTGAGGAAGATTGAAAGAGGAACACTGTATGAGAAACTGAGTGAACATATGAACGAAACCACTTTAATTTAACTAAAAGAAAATATTTATTGTGTTTTTGTTTTTTTTTACAAAACACACATGTGTTTGTAACTGGCACAGTGGAATCTACCTCCTTTATGAATTTTAAAACTTGGGTTTACTTTTTCCGTAGTAAGAAGACAATTAATAAATTTTCTAAACAAAAGACGTAACCGTCGGAACAGACTATGGAATAGCCTACAGATTATACTATATATTACAGATTATACTATATACTAGACTATAGCCTAGACTATAGACTAGACTATAAACTACACTTTAAACTAGACTATAGACTTGACTATAGACTAGACTATAGACTAGACTATAGACTAGACTATAGACTAGACTATAGACTAGACTATAGACTAGACTATAGACTAGACTATAGACTAGACTATAGACTAGACTATAGACTAGACTATAGACTAGACTATAGACTAGACTATAGACTAGACTATAGACTAGACTATAGACTAGACTATAGACTAGACTATAGACTAGACTATAGACTAGACTATAGACTAGACTATAGACTAGACTATAGACTAGACTATAGACTAGACTATAGACTATATACTATAGACTATAGACTATATACTAGACTATAGACTAGACTATAGACTAGACTATAGACTAGACTATAGACTAGACTATAGACTAGACTATAGACTAGACTATAGACTAGACTATAGACTAGACTATAGACTAGACTATAGACTAGACTATAGACTAGACTATAGACTAGACTATAGACTAGACTATAGACTAGACTATAGACTAGACTATAGACTAGACTATAGACTAGACTATAGACTAGACTATAGACTAGACTATAGACTAGACTATAGACTAGACTATAGACTAGACTATAGACTAGACTATAGACTAGACTATAGACTAGACTATAGACTAGACTATAGACTAGACTATAGACTAGACTATAGACTAGACTATAGACTAGACTATAGACTAGACTATAGACTAGACTATAGACTAGACTATAGACTAGACTATAGACTAGACTATAGACTAGACTATAGACTAGACTATAGACTAGACTATAGACTAGACTATAGACTAGACTATAGACTAGACTATAGACTAGACTATAGACTAGACTATAGACTAGACTATAGACTAGACTATAGACTAGACTATAGACTAGACTATAGACTAGACTATAGACTAGACTATAGACTAGACTATAGACTAGACTATAGACTAGACTATAGACTAGACTATAGACTAGACTATAGACTAGACTATAGACTAGACTATAGACTAGACTATAGACTAGACTATAGACTAGACTATAGACTAGACTATAGACTAGACTATAGACTAGACTATAGACTAGACTATAGACTAGACTATAGACTAGACTATAGACTAGACTATAGACTAGACTATAGACTAGACTATAGACTAGACTATAGACTAGACTATAGACTAGACTATAGACTAGACTATAGACTAGACTATAGACTAGACTATAGACTAGACTATAGACTAGACTATAGACTAGACTATAGACTAGACTATAGACTAGACTATAGACTAGACTATAGACTAGACTATAGACTAGACTATAGACTAGACTATAGACTAGACTATAGACTAGACTATAGACTAGACTATAGACTAGACTATAGACTAGACTATAGACTAGACTATAGACTAGACTATAGACTAGACTATAGACTAGACTATAGACTAGACTATAGACTAGACTATAGACTAGACTATAGACTAGACTATAGACTAGACTATAGACTAGACTATAGACTAGACTATAGACTAGACTATAGACTAGACTATAGACTAGACTATAGACTAGACTATAGACTAGACTATAGACTAGACTATAGACTAGACTATAGACTAGACTATAGACTAGACTATAGACTAGACTATAGACTAGACTATAGACTAGACTATAGACTAGACTATAGACTAGACTATAGACTAGACTATAGACTAGACTATAGACTAGACTATAGACTAGACTATAGACTAGACTATAGACTAGACTATAGACTAGACTATAGACTAGACTATAGACTAGACTATAGACTAGACTAGACTATAGACTAGACTATAGACTAGACTATAGACTAGACTATAGACTAGACTATAGACTAGACTATAGACTAGACTATAGACTAGACTATAGACTAGACTATAGACTAGACTATAGACTAGACTATAGACTAGACTATAGACTAGACTATAGACTAGACTATAGACTAGACTATAGACTAGACTATAGACTAGACTATAGACTAGACTATAGACTAGACTATAGACTAGACTATAGAGACTATAGACTAACTATAGACTAGACTATAGACTAGACTATAGACTAGACTATAGACTAGACTATAGACTAGACTATAGACTAGACTATAGACTAGACTATAGACTAGACTATAGACTAGACTATAGACTAGACTATAGACTAGACTATAGACTAGACTATAGACTAGACTATAGACTAGACTATAGACTAGACTATAGACTAGACTATAGACTAGACTATAGACTAGACTATAGACTAGACTATAGACTAGACTATAGACTAGACTATAGACTAGACTATAGACTAGACTATAGACTAGACTATAGACTAGACTATAGACTAGACTATAGACTAGACTATAGACTAGACTATAGACTAGACTATAGACTAGACTATAGACTAGACTATAGACTAGACTGTAGACTAGACTGTAGACTAGACTGTAGACTAGACTGTAGACTAGACTGTAGACTAGACTGTAGACTAGACTATAGACTAGACTGTAGACTAGACTAGTAAAATTATTTACGTTTGTTGTTTCTCTCTGCTTCCCCACTGTGAGACAACAATTTCTGTCAAGTGAAAAAATTACATTTACTCCAAATGATTTTGTCATTCTTTAATATATTTACTTATTTATATAAGAATTTATATATAATTTAATGCTCATGTATGTGTCATGATCTCTTCATCATCACAATAATAATAATTTCATAAGATTTTGGGTATGATGATGCGTAAATTGTGATGATTGTTGGCAAACATTATAATGAAAATATTTCAAATTGTTTTCCTGTTTTTTGTTTTCTCTGAAAATATGCTAAACACATTAGCAAATGCCGCAGAGTAAAGAAATTTTTAACAAATTTTAACTTTTTTGTTTTAGAAGAAAATCTTATTAAATTAATAAAGATTTAAACAGCAATGTTAAAGCAAAAGCTAAAAAGAACAAAAAATAAAGTAATAATAAAAAGAGAAAAGGTTTCAAAAAGATTATAAGCTTTTCTGTTGCTGTTGTTGTTTGCAAACATTTTTATTATTATAAAATGGGGAAAAACATTAACTTTTTTTATTTATTTATCTAGTTGAAATGTTGTTGTTGATGGGTAGGGTAATGGCGTTAAAGTAGAAAATTTGTCAAATAAATTTAATTTCTTAAAATATGCACAAAAGGTATTTTAATGGCTTTTTGATAAGATTCCAAAACAAGCTGAGTCTTAAGAGTTTTTGTTATTTGGAGAATTCTAATTGGTTAGAGGATTAACTTGTTTGGCATATATTGATAAATTTTGTTCTTTAAATGTCAGAGAGACTATTTAGTAATGCAGATTAGTTTTTTTGTATTATTTAAAATGTAATGGAGCTTATTTAGTTAGAAATAAAAATGTGGTCAAAAGTATTAAAACACAATAATTTATTTTAATATTCAATGAATTGTTTTGCAGAAATTCTATTAACATTTTTATACTTGAAAATTTATCTTATAATTCATTTATAATTTTCATAATTACACAAAAATTATAACCAAAATTTTGCAAACTATATCTCACATAATCATAAATTATTAAACTAGAAAAAAATCTCTAAACCTAAACTATTTAATGTCTCAACAATAAAAGCTAATAATAATTATTATAATATTATGTTAATTATAATATTATATTTTAGCTAAGAAAAACTTTTAAAGATTTTAATCTTTACTAAAACGACACAAAATTATAACAAAAACTAATTCCACCCCAAGTGTTGTGAACTAAAGGTTGTCACAGTTTGAGAGTGATTGTCTAGACTTTAAGTCTCTAAAGAGCAAGTGTTAATATATAGACTGTGAGTAGCTTTAATGAATTTGTTTTTTTTTTCTTTTTCCTTAAATGATAATACAACATACTCACAAATAAATATATGTATATGTATGTCTGTCTGTCTATAGTATATAAATATGTAAATAAATTTATTTAAATTTCCATCGAGGCATAATGGGATAGAAAGGCAATAATGGAAAACTAACAGATGTCACAATGAATAAACAAAATATAGTTTTCGGAGAATTTTCTCATAATACACAGTGAAGATGATAAAACCTATTTTAATTTAGTAATCTTAATAAACTATATAAACGGGAAAAATATTCAAACTAATAAATAGTTCTAAAATAAGGACAAATCTGGCAAAATATTGTCAAACATACTTTTTATAAAAATTTTTGCAATATTTCTCTTTTTGCAAATATATTTAAAGAAAATCCTCATAGAAAATTGTCAAAAATATTCTCTTCTTATAGAAAATTTTCAAAAAAGTTTTGTACTTTTAGAAAATTTCTGAGAATATTCTCTTTTTATAAAAAATTTTCTATACAATTTTCTTTTTAATGAACTTTCGAAAAAAAAATACTTTTTATACAATATTTGTAGAAAATCTCCTCTTTAAAAAATTTTTGAGAAAACTTAATACAATTTTCACGAAAAAAAAATCTTAATATTTCATGTTTAACATTTTCGAGAAAATTCGTTTTTTATAGAAAAATTTCGAGAAAAATCTTTTTTTATAGAAAATTTTTCAATACAATTCTATTTTTATAGAAATTTTTCGATGCAATATAGAGAGAAAATTTTCTTTTTTTTTTAGAAAATTTCCAAAAAAATTTTTCGAAAAGATATTCTTTTTGTGAAAAATTTTCTTTTTATAAAAAATTTCTGAAAAAAAATCTTTTTATAGAAAATTCTTCTGAAAATTTTCTTCTTTCGAAAAAATACTTTTATACAAAATTTTTAGAAAATCTCCTTTTATAGAAATTTTTTGAGAAAATTCAATATAATTTTCACGAAAAAATTCTTAATAGTTCTCGTTTTACAAAATTTTTTTGAGAAAATCCTCTTTTCATATAAAATATTTGATAAAATTCTTTTTTTATAGAAAAATTTCGAGAAAATCCTTTTTTAATAGAAAATTTTCGATGCAATTCTTTTTATATAGAAAATTGGGAGAAATTTTTATTCTTTTAGAAAAGTTCCAAAAAAATCTCTTTTTAAAAACATTTTCGAAAAGATATTCTTTTTGTGAAAAATTCTCTTTTCATAAAAAAATTATCTTTTTATAAAAAATTTCTGAAAAAAAATCTTTTTTATAGAACATTTTCCAGAAAAATTTCTTTTTATAAAAAATTTCCGAAAAAAATCTTTTCGAAAAGAAATTCTTTTTATGGAAAATTCTCTATTTTTCTAAAAATTTTCCAGAAAATTCTCTTTTTATAGGAAATTTTAGAGAAAAAATTTATTTTATTGAACATTTTTGAAACAATTCTTTTTTATACAAAATTTCTGAGAACATTTTCTTTTTATAGAACATTTTTCGAGAAAAATCTCATTTTATAAAAAAATTAAAAAAAAGGTCTTATAAAAATTTCGAGAAAATTCTCTTTTTACAGAAATTTTACGAGAAAATAATGTTTTCAGTCAAAGTTTTAGAGAAAAATCTCTTTTTTAAATAATATTTCTAAAAAATTCCCATATCATAGAACATTTTCGGCAAAATATTCAAAAGATTATTTTTTTATAGAAAATTTTTAAGAAAAAATTTTTGTATAGAACAGTTTCGAAAATTTTATTTTTTTAGAATTTTCAATAAAACTTTCTTTTTATAGAAAAATTTCCTCCATTTGATCTTCTTACTATTTTCTTATGTGGATAGCTGGGATTTCAAACACAATGGATGCTGACGACTGCTTAAAGAAAAGTTCGAAATTACTTTCAGTGCGGTAGGGAGTCAAAATCTCTTGATTCTTTGGAGCACCGTCGCTATATATGTGTGTGTTTTTTTATTCTATCGATATTATATACAACTTGTTCCTCTGATATTAGGGACCTATTTTTCGTCTCCTTTTAAGAACAAATTTGTTTGTCGCACAATCGCTTAACTATACTAAAATCGTTTTTTAAATTTACAATCTGTATAAACATGGAGTTTTACATTTTATAAAACACTTTTGAAAAAATTCCCTAAATAGAAATTCTTTAAAAAATAATTCTTTTTGTAGAAAATAATCTAAAAATAATTTTCCTGTAAACAAATTTCTATAAATTCTCTATGTTTATTACACACTGTTAAACCAGAGACATACGAATAAAGGAAAAACCCAAAAACTTTGTTTTATCATAATAATGATATTAAATCACATGCTTTGCCAAATACTCGTGTAGAATACTACGAAATAAAATAACTATAAAACAAACACATTCTACTCATTCTTATTAAATAAAAGTTAATTTTAAGGGTTTTTCCTAAAATTCCTAAAACACATTTACCGACAGAGAAACAGACACACACACATACATCCATAAAAACATTTCGTCCTTACATTCGAGCCCATACACTTGTCATATATCAATGACTATTAGCTTGAAGTATGCTTAATAAAATCATGTTATTTCTTACATTCTCAAAAAAATGTATGTATATAAAATAAAACAAAATATTTCCGTTTTTATTTACAAGATGTTGAGCTACAAAAGAAGATGATAGAAAAACAACAAAACAATAACATCATAAATTGAGGAAATAGCTAAAGGAATAGATATTGGAAAAGGAAATATACATTGCTTAGAAAAACTATGTGTATTCCTCAGCTCTTAAACAATGTTACGAAATTCTAAAAACGTAAATAATTTTAACCCAATTTACTAAATGATGTTTAGTATTTTTATGATGTACTCTAAACCCCAAGTTTTTAAGCATGAGAACTTTTACTAGTTCCTTCAATTTTATATACACAACAGGCATGGAAAACTAACTAGTATTCTGCATTTTTCAGCACTTTTTTATATCTAGTCTAAAGTCTATAGTCTAGTCTATAGTCTGGTCTATAGTCTAGTCTATAGTCTAGTCTACAGTCTAGTCTATAGTCTAGTCTATAGTCTAGTCTATAGTCTAGTCTATAGTCTAGTCTATAGTCTAGTCTATAGTCTAGTCTATAGTCTAGTCTATAGTCTAGTCTATAGTCTAGTCTATAGTCTAGTCTATAGTCTAGTCTATAGTCTAGTCTATAGTCTAGTCTATAGTCTAGTTTGTAGTCTAGTTTATATTTTGTTTTCCATCCCTGCTAAACAATGTAAAATAATGTTAAAAATATATATGGAGATGGATGACTAGTTGGTTGGCTAAGACACAACTAGACTGTATGACTTATATAAATGGCTCTTAAGACAGAGGTTCTTAAAGGGTGTTAGGGTTCTTTGTAAAATTAGATTAACTTATAACTTCTGTCATTACAAATCTATTGGTTTTTATGTTGACTTTAGTTTAAGAATAGCTGCCTTGAATAGATGTGTTTTCCATTTTCTTGCTACTGGTATTTTGTTTTTATTTTCCCATTTTTGGTTTTCTTGTTTCTTTTTTGGCTTTTACAAGACAATCACATATAAAATATCATGATATTTACAATTTGTCTATAGATTTCAACATATTTTATCTTTGTGACTGTAACAGAATTCTCAAAAAATAAAGTAACAAATTCTATCTAACTAGTGATTGCAATCTGTTTCTGCTGCTGCCACCGCTATAAATACAAGCATAATCATGACACAACGTGACATGTTATTCTTGTAAAAAATTCTTTTTTATTTTTCTCAGGATTTATTTATTTAAATTTTCTTTTATTTAGTTTCTGTATCACAAAAGTTTTTCACTTTAAAATCCTTTTACTTTGTAATAATGTAAATAGAATTAAAATTAATATTATTACAGAGTTTTTGTTTCTCATTCAATCTCTTATTTTGGTTAAGACGAATTTTATTTATAATTTTTTTTATTTTTTTTTTTGGCAAGAAATCAAAATACAAGAAGAAATATTTTTTGTTGGTTTGGTCAAACAAAAACTTTTTAATTTAGTTTCTTGTTTTGTGGTTTTTTGAAATCCTTAAGGGTTTTTGTTTCTCTCTTTCTTTTGTTTAAAACTAGTTTTTTTTTTGGGTAAAATATTGTGTTTCTTTTAGTAATTTTTGTCAAAAATTAAATAGAATTACAAGTCCCCATAGGTTAATAGGCTGTTTTAGCAGGAAAATGAAAATAAATTAAAACAAATCAAACATTATATTACTATATATGAACACATGCAAGTAATTTTATTTATTTAATTTTGTTTGTTTTATAAAATTGTTAAGGGGATAATTGCTTTAATGAAAAGTTGTTATATGTATTTTCTAAGATTTTATTAAAAATTATATGTGGTGTCCAATATTTCAGGGGAAATGCTACATTTAAAAAGATTGATATACATATGTAGCTACCTTAACATATATTAATATGTTTGAGTTAGAAATCAAAACTGAACTTGTCTCATATAAATATCCTTGATTGACTTCCCTTCGAGTTTTTCCTTAAAAAAGAAATTATCACAAAATGGTTACATAATATTCTGTAATTTTTGACCTGTCACAGACACTATCAAAAATTATGACAAACAGACAGACAAATCCTTCTGTGACAAAGGATATAACAGCATATAAAGATTTATGCCTTTATGTCTGTCTATGTTTTTGTTGAAATCCATTTCTTGAAGGCTAAAAATGAGCAAAATTTAGAAAAAATCCAAGGTAACCTCTAAAAATTTCATTAAAATCCGATACTATAATGTACATGTATCCTGGATCTTAATAAAGCCATGTGCATCTGCCTGTATGCCTATCTTGCTAGTTGTCTGTGAGTCTTTTGAAATCAATTTTCTTAAGATGAAAAATAAGCAGAAATCCGAGAAAACTTCTGAAAATTTGCATGTCAACAAAAAAAAGGACTTCCAAAGAAGCAAAAAGTTGCAGTATTTACTCCATGGAAGTACTGAAAGACACCTGAAAAAGTAATGATTTTAACACATGCTTATCAAAGGAGGGATGTCCTTTTTGATTCCAAGTACACTACATCAAAATTTATTCTCAATAAGTAATTTTTATGTCCTTTTTTTGGAAGTTATTAGGAAGAGAAATTGTATTATATTTAAAAAAAAAGTTCAGTAAAAAAATATACCTTGAATTTAAAACAAAATTGGATTCTTTTCGCTTCTTTGGAAGTCAATAAACGTCACTACCACAGAATGTAAACAAATTCATTTAGTGCTACTTTTGAAGTGGTTATAAATGTTATTCTTTTAGAAGTACTTAAATTTACTTATATTTGCTAAGTATAGTCGAATATTTAATCCAGTTATGTTCATTAAAGTTATTTTCTGAAGGGTGCCTTCTATAGAGGGTAGAGTCATTTATGGACAAAGTCTCATAAAATTTAGTAATGAGAACTTTGTTCACGTGAAACTTATTTATGTCAAATTGTACGGAGGCACTGCGAAAACCAATATCGCCCATTTTTAATGCCAAACGAACCTTAACTATAAGAAATAATTGTGTAAAATTGAAACCACTAGCTCATCGTGCTTTCAAAAAATGGACGGACGGACAGACATGGCTAGATCATCATAAAATTTCCATGTTACAAACGAAATGACAAAATCAATATGCCCCTCTTCTTTTTATACCCTACACCATTTTAGTGGGGAGCGTATATTGGGTTTGTGCTGATGTTTGTAACATACAAAAATATACTTCCAATACCCACCTTAAAGTATACCAATCGGCTTAGAATCATTTTATGAGTCGATTAACATATGTCCGTCCGTCTGGGTGGTTGTGTTTTTAAATAATCTCCATTTTTAACATACTGACTGGTGTAGGGTATCATATGGTCGGCAACGCCCGACTATACATTCATACTTGTTTGATGTTGGATAAAATAAACAGAAAATTTTATGAAAGAACATTGAAGAAGACACATTAAACGTAGTCTAAAGAATTTTCTGTTTGAAAATGAGACATTTTCGAAAATATTCCGAAATCTTTCTAATTCAGTGAACAAATCCAACAATTTTCTATTAAAATAGAATTTGAAGGAAAATTCTCTATAACTTAGTTTAGTTAGTTAGTTAGTTAGTTAGTTAGTTAGTTAGTTAGTTAGTTAGTTAGTTAGTTAGTTAGTTAGTTAGTTAGTTAGTTAGTTAGTTAGTTAGTTAGTTAGTTAGTTAGTTAGTTAGTTAGTTAGTTGGTTAGTTAGTTAGTTAGTTATTTAGTTATTTAGTTATTTAGTTATTTAGTTATTTAGTTATTTAGTTATTTAGTTATTTAGTTATTTAGTTATTTAGTTATTTAGTTATTTAGTTATTAAGTTTTATAGTTATTTAGTTATTTTCCTGATCTTTCTTTGAGTCTTTCTTTAACAATTTTTTTCTGAGTTGTATATTTATGCCTTTTTTACATTTTTTCCCCAAAAATTTATTAAACGTTTATAAAAACTTACATAAATTTAATATTTATTAAAAAAGTTGACTTTTTTATTTATTCCCCTATATATATGTATGTTGCTGTATAAGTATTTGACAATATGTCAATATTTTATATACAACAATTTGTTATTTATAATGGTTGTATGATATTTTATTTATTTATGTTTAAATGTAAAAGTCTGGCTGACACTGTACACATAAATATTTATGGGCTCATATAGAAGTATTCAGGGCAATAAAAAAGTAATCACTGATTTTAAGTGGTATTTTTTAACACCGAGTGATTTGAAAAAGCAAAATTGGGTTATCAGCGATATTTTGAGCTTAAAAGCTAAATGAGGATTTTATTGGCATAAAAACTATAAAAACAAAAATATTTTTGTTAATGTTTGCAAAACTTCTCTTTAGATTGGCAAATGTGCTAAATCTACTTTTTATAAAATAAAAATATCGAGTGCTAATGAGTTGAATGAATTAAAAATTTATTAATAACATAAACCCTTTTGCTAAAGTTTTGCATTTGAAAGGCCTAAAATCTTTTTATTGTCCTATTGACTTAATTATTATTTCTTCAAAACTTAAATTTCCCTAAGGGCTTTATATACATATAAATTTAGTCTAAATAATCAATATGGAATTTTAATGAAATGTTTATTTTTTATTATAAAATGTTAATGCTTAAAGTCAATAACATTTCAAAGTTAATTTGTATTCACGCGCCATTCATTTCCAACAATTTGTTAATATTCCATTTATACCCCTACTATTCGCTTTTAGCTGTCATCTTGGTATTTTGAATTTATTGTTAAAAATAATGTTATTAAATGGGTTTTTAAAAGATTGCTATTAAATTATCATAATTGCCATTGTTGTGTCATTAATATTTTTAATTATGAAAATAAACTTAAAATTCCTATAGAAACATGTTTACGCACAAAACAGCATGAATTTTAATAAAAAAAATAATAATTTCAATTTAAATAACAAACAACGATGAAAAATAACACCTACAACAGTTTGTACGACAAATCCTTTAGATACTAGGGTTTTGTTCTTTCTTGTGAATCAGTAATACCTTTTGAATTATTACAACATTTGTGTGGAAAAGTAACAAAAGAACAGGAAACCTTAGATAAATTATAATTAAACCAAATAAAACAAATAACCAAAAAAAAGAATGAGAAACATAAGAAATTCAAGGGAAAAAGAGCTTAATTGGTATTTTATTTTTAGTTTTTTTTATATAGATATTTTTACTATTTTGTTACCAAAAACATCCAACAGGGTATTAATAATTTATTTGCTTCTCTCTCTCTCTTTTGTCTTTTGTTTTCGTAACAGGACTCTCCGACACCAAACTGCATGAAATCTATTTGGATAACAAAGAAATTAAACTCAGCTGGATGGTGGACTGGTATAAGCAAGAAGTACTTTTTCACCTACAAAACGCCTTTAATGAACAGCATCGTTGGTTTTATTTGGGTTTCTCGAAACGTGGTGGTATAGGAGATGCTGATATTTGTTTTTTCGAAAATCAAAATGGTTTTTTCAATGTTGTTACGGATACCTACACCAGTCCGGATGGTAAATTTGTACACAAGGATTATCAGCAGGATTGTGTACTCTTTAAAATGGATGAATATACTTTGGCGTTTAAAAGGAAATTTGATACCTGTGATCCATCAGATTTTCGTATGCATGTAAGTGTTGTTTGTGTAAGAAGATTTTTAAATGTTTATAATTAATATTTATTGTTGATTTATTTTATGTTTTAATTTTTATTTTATTTTGCTTTTAGGAAGGTACCATGTATGTTATGTGGGCCAGAGGTGAAGTTGAATTGGAACTTACAGATTATCAATTTCCCTTTCCAAATGTTTCCTCCCAAGAGTCGGGTATTAAAATGATGCAACTATTGAGAGCTGATAAATTTCTTATACCAGAAACGTGAGTAACAAAACTTTTTGTGAAATAATAGGGGTATTCACTTAAGATCAATTTTAACCATCAAGAGAATAGATCTCAACTCATAAGAAAAGTATTTTTCCAAAGAATTTAGAATCTGAATGATTTTTCTTTTTCATAGAAAGAAAAAGTGCTTAAAGTAAGATACAAACTTAAGTGAATACCCTTACTTAACGTCATGTACTCTATCTAAAGCTTAGATACGTATGTATGTTTAAATATAAAAATAACATTTTATCACTTCTGTCTTTTATTTCTCTCTTAATTTTTCATTTTATATTTTACATGATATTTTTCATTTAATTTCATTTTCCCCCTAACTCAATACATCTACCTCTTCACCAACCATCACCATCAGTGACCTTAAGCACATCGAAATAACCCTCGATGAAGTAGCGGTGCCAGTAAAAGAAACCACTTATTGGTGTCATATACAAAAACTTGATGATTTTCTACAGCAAAAACATCATATTGTACAATTTGAGCCACTGATTACAACACCCGGTGTCGTACATCACATGGAGGTATTTCACTGTGAAACCGATTGGAATGTCGAAATACCACTGTACAACGGTGACTGTGAACAATTGCCGGCCGAAGCAAAAGTCTGTTCAAAAGTCATTGCCTTGTGGGCAATGGGTGCGAGTACGTTCACATATCCACCTGAGACTGGTTTGCCAATTGGTGGTAAAGCATACAATCCCTATATACGTTTAGAGGTGCATTTTAATAATCCTGAACTAGAGAAAGGTAGGTATTCATACTGACATATGTACGTATGTATCTATAAACCTGTCAAAGGTGATTTATGTTAACATTATACATGTAGTTTAAGCATGGATGGACGGGTGTGTGTGTGTGTGAGTAGTGTGTAGAGGTAATCGTAGATACGAGTGAACTTTTACACAAACAAACACATATGCATGCATACTTGCATACATAAATAAAACTGAACATGGACATGGGAGTCGAAAGCCAATTTAGTTTGAACATACATATGTATGTATATGAAAAAAAAAGAATTAAACATGTATTAGTGGGGGAAAGAAGTAATTTATTTTTTTCTACATGCACAAAAACAAAACAAAACGTAATCGAAATTATACCACCCATCAGACTATATACCTCAAGAATTATAAAAATATAGATTACGCATTGCGCAGGTTTTTTTTGGTTTAAATCAACAGGTGTTCGATGTGCTACGTCACATCAGCAAATAAAGTGATTGACGTCTAAAAAAAAATTTAAAAAAATTTTAAAAACGTCAAAAAATTTTGTAAAAATTTAAAAAAATAAAATACTTTAAATATGAAATGCGCTGTGAAAAATTGCAAAAGCACCAACAACTCCAAGGCGTGCGAAATTAGTTTTTTTTATTTGTATTATGTATTTTATTTGTATTGAAATATTTTTTTATTTTCCAAAAATGTCACTTTGTTTATGTTTTGCTTTTATTTTTCTCAAGTTCTAGGCTGATATGACGTACATGCGCAGAACGAACATTTTTTTACATACTGAATGCGCAATCTATGTTTCTATAATTCTTGTATATACCTGACAAGGGAATAAACTATAAACTATAACATAAACTATAGACTAAACTGTGGACTTAACAAAAAACTTCACTATAGCCTTGACTATCGACTAGAAAAAAGATTAGACTAAAAAATATACTACTTACTAGACTTTAAACTAGACCGTAGAGTATAATGTAGGCTGGATAATCGAATAGACTGCAAACTGGACCATAAACTATAACCTATACTATAGACGAGACTATAGACTAGACTATAGACTAAGCCTATAGACTAGATTATAGACTAGACTATAGATTAAACTATAGATTAGACTATAGGCTAGAATATAGACTAGACTATAGACTAGACTATAGACTAAACTATCGACTAGACTATAGACTTAACTGTAGACTAGACTATAGACTAGACTATGGACTAGACTATAGACTAGATTATAGACTAGACTGTAGACTAGACTATAGACTAGACTATAGACTAGACTATAGACTAGACTATAGACTAGACTATAGACTAGTCTAGACTAGACTATAGACTAGACTATAGACTAGACTATA
>NC_060951.1:40818433-40820461 GCF_022045245.1 Lucilia cuprina | reverse complement strand
CTTACTAACTTACTAACTTACTAACTTACTAACTTACTAACTTACTAACTTACTAACTTACTAACTTACTAACTTACTAACTTACTAACTTACTATCTTACTAACTTAATAACTTGCTAACTTACTAACTAACTGAGTAAATAAATAACTAACTACTTAACAAGTTTCGTATGGGATCAAATCGCTCTCCAAACTTCTGTGACGATCGGATCATTTTTGGCCCTACCCACCATAAAAAATGACCTTCAGAAATTTACTTTTATGCTTATTACTGGCTCAGAAATAAGAGTACAGCGATGAAATTCGACACAAACAAGTTAGAAAGAAAAATCTTTATAACAAATTTTAAAAGGATCAGTCAATAACTAACCTCCTATGGAAAAGGAATTCAGTTGTTTCGATAATAACAAAATCATCGATACATTAATATCAAATTTTATTTATAAGATTTTTCGGCAATGATTCGATGGTGTGTATAATATGCTCAGCATGGTCGAATATAAAAAAGATTTTCATACGTTTATCTTTGAAAGTTAGAGCTGAACTAATTGACAAAACTAAGACATAAGTAAGAAAAACAAGTACACAAAAGAACTTTAATGAATGACTACTTGCTTAAGAAAAAACTGTTACTATGAAAATCTCCTTGGAGATTGTACCTACAAATGGTGTACTTATTGACTATTCATAAAATAAAATGTAAAAAATAATATATTCACACAGATATAAGTATTACAGAAACGAAAAGAAAATCAAATTTTATAAACTACTTAAGGTGACAATGAGGAAAATCTAAAGAATGATTGAAAAAAAAGTAAACTAAAATTAATACTTACCGGTAAAACACGTGGTTTATAATGCAAATTTCTCATCTCCTGAAAATGATGCGAATAATAATCATCACGGTTCAATTCACGTAATTCTTCTGAGCCACGAAAATGTCGCGTCAATACCCGTACACCACGTAAATGTGTGTGTAATTGTGAGCCAAAAACTACAATGCCAGAGGGAGGAAATGCCTGGAAATTTGTTAAATAGATAAAGATGAAGGTGAAGATTTCAATAAAAGAATTTAGATATTTTCATAATAAATTGAACACAAAAGCTATACAAGTTAACTGTTGTGGTTAAATGGAAAATATAAAGAAAATTATTGCCTTTGACACATGTTTTTTTTGAGCAGTGGGTGGAGGTATTAAAATATTTAAATAAATTTCGATGACAACTAAAGTAACAAAGCAATTTATTTCTTTTTCGCTGTACAAGCGTATCATTAACAATTTAAGCTTCCTGTTAATGTAACAATTTTTTCCAAAGGTAAAATTTAAATAAATTACCCCAATATATATTTTTTTGTTTATTTTTTCTATAACATTGTCATGCCATTAACAGCTATTGTGTGTGTGTTAGCTATTAAGAGAAAAAAATTAAAATACTTTATTGTAACTTACCAATTCCGTACATTCTGCAATACAATAACCACTTAATGGAAATGCTACCTGTCCAGGGGGTATGGCCATTTTATCTGTGTACTCAAGTCCCAATTCCATGACACCAGCATCAAATTGCCTCAGCTGTGAGACCATTTTAATGCGCAATCCTGAACTATCGACATGACCTATATTGTTTCGTTAAAGAAATCAACAAAAAATTTAAATAAATACTTTTACTCAAAATCAAAAAAAAAGGTGAACAGAAAAAACGAAAGTAAAATAATGATGATTATTTGTTTTCATTTCATCGAACATTTTTAATATAGATATATTGTGTTGCAAGCAAAAAAAAAGGGGTTGAAAGTACAATTTATTTGGACTCATGTTTGTTGCTGATTCTCCCCTATACTCTATCTCTGATATATGCCACAAAGTGCCAAGAAACTTTAAATTCTTTGCTACCTTTGGGTCGAGGCATATGTTTTGTTCTGGTATATAGTCTAGTCTATAGTCTAGTCTATAGTCTAGTCTATAGTCTAGTCTATAGTCTAGTCTATAGTCTAGTCTATAGTCTAGTCTATAGTCTAGTCTATAG
>NC_060951.1:40815706-40818333 GCF_022045245.1 Lucilia cuprina | reverse complement strand
ACTAGAACAGAACTAGAACAGAACTAGAACAGAACTAGAACAGAACTAGAACAGAACTAGAACAGAACTAGAACAGAACTAGAACAGAACTAGAACAGAAATAAAAAATAACATGAACTGAAATTGTTATATAAATCGATGAAAAAATTCCTAAAATCGAAAACCTTTCTAAAAGGTCTTTCCATGAATATCTGTTACAAAACCCCTTTTTCTATATCATTTAGTCCTTTTAATTTCCTTCAATACAACCACTTTATATAAAGAATTTTAGTCTTACAACTTATTTAACTGTTTGTTTTTTATTAAGCCCTTCAGAACAGTGGAACATTAAATTCACCAGCATCATTAAGAAGGAGTGAGTGCTTATTATATGGTATTTAGGGATTCCAATTTTATGGAACACATCCTTATTCATAACAACTTTTAAAACCAACAATATAAAACAGTAGCATTTAGTATTACATATTATATGTCTTGATGATATGAAATGGAAAATCAAATCTTTTATGTTGTCTTAAAGGACTTTGGTCTTTCTAATGAAGTCATTGTAAAAGACTCGTGTGTATATTTTGTATTAACTTGATTGATGTTATGGTAATTTGTAGAGCAAAGTATTAGGGTCAATAATGATGTAGACAGAAGGATAGACAAATGTTAGATGTATTCATGCTATAGTACAAGACAAAAGTAAGAAAGCAAGTCGTTAGATGGATAAATTTAAGATGAAAGAAGGTTTTCTTATTTTCAAGTTTATTGACATTTTGATGAAATAAGCTTGTTTTGTTCTTTTAATTTAAATGCAAAATCCAATTAAAATTTGTGTTTAAATTTTCATTTCTTAGAATTTAATATAGAAATATAATGTTTAGTTAAGATTTATATTTATTAAAATTCCATAGCATTTGACCTTGAATTGCTTTTTTAAAACAAAAGTGATAAATTTGTCTAGCAGTCAGTTTTATGGAAAAACATTTATGTTGAAATGCGAAATTTTGTATTAGTGTCAGTAACAGAAATCCTTGACAAATTTATGATGTTTTAGTAAGAGGATTTCTAAACAAATATTATGGTATTTTTCATAATGTTCTTAAATATTTATGATAAAAATGCTTTAAATGGATAATATTTAATCTTTTGGGTGTTTGTTTTTTCTTTTAATCGTATAAACATTAGATGCACTTGTGCAGAAATACACCATGGCATATGATCGTCATAAATATAAAAATTCATTAATCATACGTATGGTGGTCTAGTAATTTTTCATTGAGAAAATGTTTACTTTTAAAGGGATTCTTAGCATAATATTTATTTTATAAAATACAATTCTTTAAGTTTTTGGTCACTGAAAGGAAGGATTCCTATTACATGAACTTTTTAACAGTTTGCCTTTTTAGAAAATTTAGAGTTTTCTGAAATCTTATTGAAATCTATAAGACATATTTAGACATAATCCTAAATACGATAAAATCATTTCCCTTGAAATGGTGTAGACAACATTACACTTTTAATGCTATTAATTAAGAAGGATACACATATCTATTTCTTTTCACATTCCTTGTGCAAGTATTCCTTTTAATTTTCTCTTATTATTTATACATTATTTCCGCTTCATATAATTTCAAGGAAATATTTACAAATACTTATAAGTAATGCAAATAATATCATCATATTTTTCACAATATTTGTATGAATAAAGGATATTACACTCGATTTATATACAAATACAATAAAACAAAAAACCTAAAAAAAACTCGAATTTCTCGTTAATTTTTATTTGCATTATACTTTAATTTATATTGAAGGGATTTTATTTGTGTTTTCATTTTCCTTTACAGATAAGACAAATCTTGCGTTTTTAATATTTTCTTTTAATAAATCGTAATTGTTTTTATGTAAATTTTGTATATCTTGTTATGCCAGTGATTTCTTTTGGAATTGTAGAAGGAAATAAATAATTGTTGAATAAGTTGCAGAAATGTTGTATACAAATTTACTAAGGATCATAGAAGATTTATGGGTTTTGTTTTTGGAAATCATAGAAAACCACTTGTATATCTTTTAAGGTAAATATTTTATTATGAAATATGTTTAACTTTATTCTTCAAAAATTTTCGTTTTTTTTTAAGTAAGAAAAATAATTAAATAGAAATCAAGGAAAAAGGAAAATTGTAAAAGGAATTCACATGTAAGAGAAAAGAATTTGATTATTGTATTTCAACCTTGACTTCTGTCTTGAGCATTGAAGCGTGTGATTAACAGATAGATTCAAATTAATAATGCTCACACTCCAATGTACACATCAATAATAGGGAGATATGTGATTGTATATGAAGAAGAAAATATTTTTTTTTTTTAAATTTTACTAAAAAAGAGAATTTTTTGAAAGTTTTTCAATAAAAGGAGAATCTTTTAGAAAATTTTTACAGAAAGATTCTATAAAAAAATATTTTCTTTAAAAAGTACTATAATTTTTTTTAAATAAAAATAAAAATATTTGTAATTATTTAATTAACTAACTTACTTAACTAACTTACTAACTTACTAACTTACTAACTTACTAACTTACTAACTTACTAACTTACTAACTTACTAACTTACTAACTTACTAACTTACTAACTTACTAACT
>NC_060951.1:40805550-40815606 GCF_022045245.1 Lucilia cuprina | reverse complement strand
TTCAGTTCTAGTTCAGTTCTAGTTCAGTTCTAGTTCAGTTCTAGTTCAGTGCTAGTTCAGTGCTAGTTCAGTTCTAGTTCAGTTCTAGTTCAGTTCTAGTTCAGTTCTTTTTCAATTTTAGTTCACTTTCAGTTTCGTTCTAGTTCAGTTCTAGTCTACTTCAGTTCGGCCGGGCTACTAGTACAATTATTACTCTGAAACAACACTATTCAACAATATTAATCGTGTGTATTTAGTTGTACGTGTTGGGTGAGTGAATGAATTTAAGTGAGTATGTGTGAGTGAGTGCATGTAAGTGTTAGCGTCATGGGTTATTAAACTTGTGTATTACAAAACATACACTAGCTTTAACTCACATTCACGAGTAGTAATAGGGTGACACTCGTAAAGGCTTTTAACTTCTTATTGCGATCACAGAGCAGGATCTTTTAGGATTGAAATTTAATTAATTATTTATCTAACAGAAAAAATTTACATAATTAATAATTTTTTTAGCTCTTTAAAAATATCGTCACCCTTGTGTTTACTTAAATTTTAGTTTCGTTTGAAACTTCGAGTTCATTTCGTTTATTAAAGAGTGCTTGTTTGTCTGTCTATTCATTTGTTCTGACGGTTTAGTTTATTCTGTTGTTGCTTTCACCTTGCAGTAGTTTTTGCGTGTTTATTTTAGCGCAAACATTTTGCCAACTTCAAATAGAGATGAATTACATGTCAGTTGAAAATTTTACACATTTTGCTCCATATACTCGCTTAAATATTACTTAAACTTATATTTTAATATTTAATCGTCTTAAAACTTATTTAGCACTAGAAAATATTAAAGTTTTAAAGTTTTCTGTTTTTCATCTTTATATTTCAAAACTAAAAGTATGTAAACGTAAAAGTTTAATTTCGTTGTAAAACAAATTTTCCCAACAAGTTTTTAATTACATTACTTGTGTGTGTGTGTCTGTGTTCGTACGTATGTCTGTTTTTTTAAATATTTACTACTTCAAAGTAAATTCTGCTTTTAAAATTATAACTTTCTATTTATCTTGTTTTCTTTTTTACCTTTTCTGTTGCAACCATTAGAAA
This sequence comes from Lucilia cuprina, assembly GCF_022045245.1. NCBI lineage: Eukaryota > Metazoa > Arthropoda > Insecta > Diptera > Calliphoridae > Lucilia > Lucilia cuprina. The sequence goes on along the minus strand of NC_060951.1, from coordinate 40,814,532 downwards.
ATATAATTTCACACTTGAAATGGCAAAATTTTAAAATAACAAAATTATTCTTGTTATTTCGAAATGATTACAGAAAATTGTTTTTGTTTGTTTCTTGGGTTCTTTTGTCCTTGCTATATATGGCGGCAAACAATTGTTAAAGAAATACCTTTTCAAAATCTTACAGATAAGAATTATTAAGCAATTGTGTTTTACAACCTTTTCTAAGAAAAGATATGAAACGATATCTTTTAATTTTGTTGGAAATTAAATTTTTAATTAACTCTTTTTGTGTTTTATTGTAGAAGGAAATAAGACCACAAAACCAAACTAACCAAATTGAAGGGTATGTGGTTTTATATTTTGCTGGTTGATATTTTTTTGTTTTTTTTTTAAATTTGATATTTTTACCAGAGAATTTAAAAACATTAAATTTTAGTATTATTTTATTTTTGGCAAATTAATCACAAATTTGTTCTCTTTTTATAGAGAATTTTCATTTTATAAAAAATTTACATTCTATAACAAATTTGTTTAAACTTCATCGATTTTTTAAAAATTTTTTAAAAATTTTCTTTTTATAGAAAATATGTGAGAAAATTTTCGTTTTATAAAATATTTTATGGAAAATTCTTTAAAAAAAATTTAAGAAAATTCGCTTTTTATATAAAATTTTACATTCTTTTTAAAAAATTTTCCAAACTTAAATTTTATTAAAACGGTTAGAACTACTTATAGAAAATAATATAGAACATTTTTTCTTTTTATGGGAAATTTTCGAAAACATTTCTTTTTATAGAACATTTTTGAGAAAATTTTTATTTTCTTTATATTTTCCGAAAAATTCTCTTAAAAAGTCAAGAAAATTTTCTTGTTATATAATATTTTACATTCTTTATAAAAAAATTTCCAAGACTTAATTTTTATATCAACGGTTAGAACTGCTTATAGATATAATAATATAGAAAATGTTTCTTTTTATAAAAATTTCAAAAAAAATCTTTTTACAGAACAATTTTGAGAAAAAATGTTTATATAAAAATTTCTGTAAAATTCTCTTTCTTTCATAAACAAATTTGAAAAAATTCTGCTTTTTTTAATTTTTTTAAAATTTTTGATAAAATGCGAGATATAATGTATTGGCCTAGTAGAGTATTAGATCAAATAACATGGATGATTTTAAATTGGGAGACAAGTGGGCATATGGAAGATTAAGAAACATTAATACACCACTGTTTACATAACTATAACACAAGCATTTAGTCAGAAGTCCGATCAATAACGAAATTTGTAAATTGGCAAACTTAGGACTCTATTTACCGGCAGCCAGAAGGCAATAAGGGCGATATCCGGTAATATAATAAAATGTAAAACCGTATTGGATTGTAAGAAAGCATTAACTGAATACTCTATCAGAGGAAATGTTAACATCATATGGATACCAGTCCACTCGGAAGTAATGGGCTATGTAAAATAGTATTAAAGGGATCCGAAATCGAGTAAGTAAGCCTGATGAACGCAAAATTATTTCAGAGAGGAGAAATCTTCTTAAGAGGAGAAATCTTCTTAAAATTAGCAAGGGTAAGGTTAGAATGATGGAAATTATTCTGAGTACACACAAGATTACGAACAAATTGGACCTGCGGACTCAGACGAATGTGGAACATATGGAGAGGAAAGTGAAACTCTGGAACACTTTATTTTTCACTGTCAGGCATTCGTCGAATTTAGACCCAAGTCTTGGAAGTGATTGTTTTCCAGACTGGAAAATTATTAGGAATCTGCGCACAAACACATTGAAAATAATACATTTTGTTTTTTCATAACAAGGAGCTCACAACAGGTCCGATTGTGCCTTTATAGTATTTCTCCGATTTTATGTAGTATACATCCTCCTATCATCCAAACTAATATTCTTATTTTTATAAAAAATTAAAAAAAAAATATTTTCAAAAAAAATTTCCAAAAATTCCAAGAGAAGAGAACATTGTTTTATTGAAAATTTTCGAGAGAATTCTTTGTGTATGGAAATTTTTTCTTAAAGGCAATTTTCTTAAAAAATTGTCTTTTTATAGAAAAAATTTTCTTTTATATAGAAAAGTTTTAAAGAAAGTTCTTTTTTTTAGTTCTTAGAAAAAATTTACTTTTTAATAGAAAATATTTAGAAAAAAATATTTTTTTAATAGAAAATATTTAGAAAAAAATATTTTTTAATAGAAAATATTTAGAAAAAAATATTTTTTAATAGAAAATATTTATGAAAATTCTTTTTTATATAGTTTTCTATCTATAGTAAATTTCTATATAAAATTATTTTTTATAGAAATTTGTGGAAAAATTTGTTTTTTTATGGAAAATTTTTAAATTTTTATAGAAAAGTTCTGAATAAAATTCTCTTTTTAAGAATTTGTTTTTCTATAGAAAATTTCCTCCTTCCTTTTATAAAAATTTTGTAAAAACAAAATTCTGTTATTATAAAAAAAAAAAATAAATTTAGATTTTTGTAAAAAGTTCTCTTTTTGATAGAAAACATTTAGAGTAAATCTCTTTTTTTAGAAAATGTTGCAAGGTTTTACAAAATTTTGTAAAAAAAAATCTTCTACATAAATTATTATTTTTTTTATAAAAAAAATTGTGGAAAAGGTTTTCTTTTTTTAAAAATTTCTGAATAAAGTTGTCTTTCTTCAAAAAATAATCACGTTTTTATAGAAAACTCTTATCATCCTAAAAAATTAAAAAAAAAAAAAACTTTTCTATAGAAAATTTCCAAAAATTTAAAATTTTAGACAATTTTAGAGAAAACTTTCTATTTATTGAAAAATTTTGAGAGAATTCTTTTTCCATCGAAATTTTTTTTCTTGGAAGACAATTCTCTTAAAAAATCTTTTTTACTAGAAAATTTTCGATAAAATTGTTTTTTATAGTTTTGGAGAAAGTTCTGTTTTTTATAGAAAATTCTTGAGAAACTTCTATTTATTTATAAAAAAAAATAAAAATTTTACAGAAAGTTGTATTTTTATAGAAAATGTTCAATAGAAAATTTTTCTTTTTCACTTTAAAACCAAATTCTCTAAGTTCTCTTTTCAAAATATTTCTCTATAAAATCTCTTTTAATTTTAAACTTAATCAATCATGAATTTAAAAATTTAACCCTTCCTTATAAATCTCTATAAACAATGTAAGGGCGTTAAACATTTTGAGCAATATGAATTCATGTAAAACTGTTACCATTTTATTACGTTGCCCACGGCTACCAAAACAATATTTTTCTTTGTATTTCGGCTTGAAACTGGCCAGAAGTGTATGAGAACGTGTGTGTCGAAGTGTTTTTTGGCTCAGAGTAAAATACAATATTTGAAAGCGTAAAATGGCAAAAAAAAAAAGGTTTATTAACAGAAATGGCCGCAGCATCACTAGTTATATCGAAACATACAAATTTCTATATCAGCCCAAAAATAGTGAAATATTCCTTGTTTCTCATAAATCAATACAATTCAGCAAATGAAAAGATTTTTTATTATTATACTGACCATTTTTGCATTATTCTTTTAGTACAAAAACTCATAAAGAAAATTCAATGGAGGCCACATATTTTTTATTGCAGGACCATTAATTCTATTTAACTTCATGTTGGTTTGTTTTTCGATAAACTTTCATAAAATAAATGTTTGTAGAACAAACATTACATGTAATAATTATAAATAATAGAAAATTGTAATAAAATTCTAAAACTATAGCATTTTTAGCCATTTGTAATGAATTTAATTTTGTTGTAATAAAATTTTTGTTTTTAGGGTTAAAACACAATTTTCCAAAGGATTAAATGAAACAAAAACAAAGACAATAAAATAGAAATATTAATTAACAATATTTTAAGCCAAAAGCTAAAGAGAAGCAAAATTGTTTAAAAACATTGTATAAAACTATGCCTGGGTGGGCGGTAATTTTTTTTTTTTTTGGATACAAGCCAATTTAAAAATGAAGTAGTTTAGTTTATGTGTTTTATTGTTTTAAATATACATTGGGAGTATTTAATGTAGTTTGTTTGTTAAATAGAAAATACTTCTACTAATAATATGCTTTGAGCTTAAATCTATTTTGTAACAATTGTTTATTTAATTTATGGTTGTATTTTAATTATACTTTTAGGATTTACATTTTATTGGATGGTTATAAATACATATTTGAAAAAACCAATTGCTAGTTGTACTTGTATTTGGAGCCGAAAAAATAGACCTACTGTGAGTATAAGTAATATTTTTTTAATTTTTTAATTATTGTAAATAAAAGTATTTACTAAAGTTGGAGATTATATAGCTAGGGAAATATTGTTAATATTAATACCAACTATTGTTTCGACTCTGATTGATTGATTATATGAATCACTAATTTAAGAGAAAAATGCCTTATTTTGAGAACATCTTTTAACAAAGGTTACAGCAATTATTTTTAGATTAATTTCTTTAGAAAATTTTTAGTAAAATTTTACCGTTTTACAGGAAATTGACAAAAAAATTTTTTAATAAAGATTTTTTTTAATTTCATTCAAAAGAACTTTTTCGTTAGTACCTTTTACATATCAGAATATTTTAAATAATTTTTTTTTATTGGAAAATTTTGAGAAAATTCCCATTTATTGAAAATTTTTGAAAATTCTTGGATAAAATTTTATTTTTACAGTAATTTTTTTCATTAAAAATTTTCAGGAAAGTTCTCTCTTTGTAGAACATTTTTGGGAAAATTTTGTTATGAACAAAATCTTATTTTACAAAATTTTGGAGAAAATTCACTTTTTTATAGAAAATTTTGAGAAAATCTCTTTTTTTATAGAAAATATTCGAGAAAATAAAATTTTTATATAGAAAATTTTCGACAAAATCCTTTTTAATATAAAATTCTCTTTTTTTAGAAAATTTTTGACTAAATTCTTTTCTATAGAAAATTTTCCAAAAAAAAAAAAAAAAAAAATAGAAAATTTTCAAAAAAAAAATTTAGAAAATTTAAAAAAAAATTTAAAAAATTTTCTTTTTTTAATTTTCGAGAATTTTTTTAAGAAAAATTCTCTTTTTATAAAACATTTTCGATAAACTTCTTTCTTTATAAAAAATTTTCGAAAAATTATTTTTTTTATTCAAAATTTTCAAGAAAATAATCTTTATATTGAAATTTTTCCAGGAAATTTAATATTTTATAGAAAATTTCTACAAATTTTTTGAGAAGGTTCTCTTTTTATAGAAAATTTAAAAATATCTATTTATATAAAAAAATCTATCTTTATTGAAAGCTTTTCAGTAAATGCTTTCTATGTTTTTCTATTTATGTAAAATTTTCGAGAAAGTTCTTTTATTAAAACATTTTCAAGAAAATTATCTATAAATAAAAAAAATTTCCTTTTAATAAAAAAGTCCTAAAAAATCCTTTTTTATACAAAATATTCCAAAAAAATTCATTTATAGAAAATTTATTATAATTTTGCAGAAATTTCTCTTGACATTTCCTAAAAAAATTTTATTTTAATTACGGATTTTCTAAAATATTTTTTATTAAAAAATTTGTTAGAAATTTTTCATTTTAAAAAAGTTTTTGAGAAAAATCCAATTTCATTAAATTTTATTAAAACATGATCTTTGATACATCTATGAAACTGAGTATTTCCCAACATATTTACTCTAGTTTGTCAACCATATTTCATTGTTCAACACAGTCCCCCTCATAACTCATCTAAATTAATATGCAAAATAGAATATAATATTACAATTTTATCATTTTCTTTATGACCAGATAATTGACTTTAAATTACCTGATGAATGGTATTTCTAAAACTAATTTAATACTTCAACAACTCTATTCAATACCTCAAAAACTCTTGATTGATTATCAAGTAAATGTTGATTTGACCAAAACAATTTACTTCATTAACATACAAATAGAAGTGGCAAGTTTTCTATTTACTAGATTTCGTGTTAGTCTATTCAAAACATGCAAAGAAAACATATAAAAATATAATTTTTTTACTTATAAAGTTTATAACCATGAAACAGCTGTTAGGGGATAAAATGTGTAAAATATTTGTTTTTTGTTTTTTTCTAAGGAACCCTCATGTTATATGTATAAAAATTTTAAAAACATTTCATGTATTAAAATTTCTATAGAAAAATCCCTTTTTAAACACACATTTGTTATTCCTAGAAAACATTCAAATATGTTTGTATTTTATACTTTCCCTTGCTTCTACAATCTAAAAATGATAATCTGACAAATAATTTTCAGAATGTATTAGAAAATCTTTTTAGAGAATTTTTTTTACTTGAGTGTGTGTTTACGTATAAAGTTTAATATTTATTTGTTAGATAAATTTCAACTTAAAGCTGTTTATTTACGCTTTTATAGATTTACTTCAAGTGTTAGATTGATATTTACGAGAATAAATTGATAAATATTTAATAAGCTTTTAGGAAAAAAGAAAAATAACAAAATAAAAACATAAAGAAAAACTCTGTAACATACAGCGTATGAGTGATATTTGTAACACATGTGTGGGTTATGTATTAATCATACGCCACCTGTTGTTTTATTATTAAATTCAATAAATAATAATACTTACACTAAAGAATTTATTATTTTGATTATTTTCTGTTTCTATTTATATTTTTTTTTTATAAATTTTAAGATTCTTTAAGTTTATTAAATGTTCATTTATTTATTTCTGTCAATATTGGCAACATTGTATCTTGTTAGTTTTTTTCCTTAAATATCTGTTTCTTTTTGTTAAGCCATATAAATGATGTGTTTGTCTATATTTGTTCTTTTTATTTTACTATTTATCTGTTCATTTATTTGTTTTTATTTAAACACCTTAAGCTATTTTACTTCTCATTTTATAAAAAAAAAATAGTTTTTTTTCTTAAATCTCGTCTTTAAAACACACTCCTACATTTTACTTTCTCTATTTTCTTAACTTCGTTTGACATTTATTAATGGCTTTAAGTCAAATGAATTGAAAATAAATTGTGGAATTTTTTGCTTTTATTTTTGGTTAAAATGTGCTGCTGATATCAATATTTGAACCCTTTATCTAACAAGAGCCAAACCCATATAAATATTTGCAGAGTAAATTTATATGTTTAAGGATTTCTGGTATTAAATTATTAGATTGTATTTTTGACCATCGAACTTAAGTAATATGGATATTTGTCAAAAGTCATGTCATTGAACATAATAAAGATAAATGGCAAAATACTCCATATGATTGGTTATTTTAATTTAAATATGCAAATGTTAAAAATTTCCTTAAAAATCGTATTATTAAGGTCATAAAGAAAAATTTGAAGCATTACCGCTTTAAAAAATATTTTCAATAAATTTTTCTTCTATAAGAAGGTATGTTTATAACAGAGTTAAATAGTATTTTGTTTTCGAAAATATTGCATTGTATATCTTTCATCTTCGTGAGAAGAAGTCTGACTTTTTGAAGAAAACAATTTTCTGAAGACCCATGTATGTATATATAGTCTAGTCTATAGTCTAGTCTGTAGTCTAGTCTATAGTCTAGTCTATAGTCTAGTCTATAGTCTAGTCTATAGCCTAGTCTATAGTCTAGTCTATAGCCTAGTCTATAGTCTAGTCCATAGTCTATTCTTAGTATAGTCTAGTCTACTATTTAGACTAGTGTACAATATAGTCTATAGTTTGTCTATAGTCTAGTCTGTATTCAAGTGTATAGTATATTCTACAAACGAATCTATAGTCTGGTCAAAAATATAGTCCATTCTATTGTCTAGTCCGTAGTCTAGTCTTTAGAATAGTCTTTACATAAGTTTACTTAAATTTTAAGATAATTATCTTTTTATAGAAACAGAAAACATGATACAGTACATAGTTCAGAAGTTAACTGCCTTCTTCCATTAAAAAAATTAAAAATTTGCCAATTCTGCAAATACCATTACTATTGCTTCACTAAAACGATCCTTTTAATGACTACAAATTATAAATACAAGAGTATTATGACTTCTGCAGAATAATCCTTTTAAATTTTCAAATAAACGGTATGTATTTGCAACATGACCAGTATTTTACATTCTTGACTTATTAACTTGGCATCTCCTGATAAATGATATAAATCTGATAGCTATTTTGTATGTATTTGCCAACATAATAAACGTTCTTAAATGACCACTATATTCTATAATCATAAAACTATACATTGGGTGTTTAAATGACCTAGAAAATGCCTTAAATGCAAATATCAATATACAAAGATTCTTATAGCACATGATTATGTCTGCATATGGCCGAAATATTATTTTACCACCACATAATAATTTTAGCAAAATCACACACATGTATTTATATTTTGTATATGTATACGAACATGAATAACAATAAATAAAATATAATATTAAAGCTATAAAAATACTGCATAGAGAATAAGCTCAACACTATAAAATTTTATGAACAGACAAAAAATCTATAAATTGAGCATTTGCGAGGAGAATGTTGTATGTAGATAATTACAGTTTTTGTGTACATTAAACTAAGTTCGTAAACACTGTAAAGTAGACGATAACAATTACCCAGTATGTAATTGAAAATACTGTGATGACTACCAAGAAGACTACAGTCAAGACAGGAGTATCGAGAGTTTTAACGTGAGCATCTGCCTTGACGGCCTTATCTCACGGTGGTCTTTTTCATCCATTGGGTAGATTTGAGAACGGTCTACCATCGCCCCTTTGTTCTTCAATGAAGAATGCAGATGGCTATTTTTGTACATTGGCTCTGACTAGTCCTGGAGTGCTGGAGTACTCGAGCTATCTAATCTCTTGACCATTGCATGGCCGTTAGACCGAAGTACGATTCCGTAGATATTGTTCTTACAGATTATACCCTGAACATATCTGGTCTAGTCTATAGTCTAGTCTATAGTCTAGTCTATAGTCTAGTCTATAGTCTAGTCTATAGTCTAGTCTATAGTCTAGTCTATAGTCTAGTCTATAGTCTAGT
>NC_060951.1:40803621-40805450 GCF_022045245.1 Lucilia cuprina | reverse complement strand
AGTTAGTTAGTTAGTTAGTTAGTTAGTTAGTTAGTTAGTAAGTTAGTTAGTTAGTTAGTTAGTTAGTTAGTTAGTTAGTTAGTTAGTTAATTAGTTAGTTAGTTAGTTTGTTAGTTAGTTACTTAGTTAGTTAGTTAGTTAGTTAGTTAGTTAGTTAGTTAGTTAGTTAGTTAGTTAGTTAGTTAGTTAGTTAGTTAGTAGGACCATTCTCAGGGACACCCTAATGTCTATCGTAAGTTAAGTATATATGTAAGTGTTTATGTTTCACACTTTTGTAATACAATACGAAATAACTATAACAGCAACAGAAAAAAATAATAACAGCAACTACAAAAATCCACTTGTTAAATCCACTTGTCATTCTTGTTATTTACCACTTGTATACTTGTACACTTGTTGTAACTCGTACAATTTACACAATTCTACTTGTATTGTATATTTTTGATCGTATACGAAAAGAAGCTAAATTATTAAGTAACTTCTGAAAATTCATGTAAAAGCCATTTTTAATGGCAGGTCGAGTTATTTCTTTCCTTTTCATTTATATGTATTTTTTGCTTCCTTTACATGGTTAATGGAATAGACCAGACCAATACCACACACGGTGTTATAAAGTGGTTATAATGTATTAAGTACAAGTATTTGTGATACACTTTAAGCAAAAAAAAAAAAAAAAGAGTTTTTAATTTAGGGCCTTTGAAACATTTTCAATTTGACCTTATTATGGTAGGGAAGAAATGGTTCAATAAATTTTGTATTAAATTATTCTTTTTGATATATATGAATAAGAATAAAATCTAGCATTTGAATTTAGCCTTTACATTCTACTTATAGGTATGTAGTACATGTTGCAGCGTAAAAATGAGAAGAAAATAATCACACACTTATTCAGCCATTTCGCAATAACATGTTGTTTTAACATGACCATGACAGACTTTTACACAGATCTTAAATGTCATTTTACTTAAGTGCAATTGAAAATGTATTATAGGATTTTTTACGCTCTCTTTTTTATTATACAAATACCCATAAATTTTATATAGAATATACGTAGCCATGTATGCAAGTTTGTACAAATGTTATTCGACAACAAGTGCTTTTGTTCATTTCGTTACGAAGTTGTAAAAATAATATGCAAGTCGAAACAAAAATAATTAAAAAAAGTATGAAAACGCAAAACAAATATGTGTGTGTGCAGTTATAAAAATGTTTCCATATCGTTTTTTGTCGTTTTGTTTGTTTTCTTCCTGTCTACATATTGAATTTATTGTCATTTATGACTTTAACAATTTCCGTTTGTAATAAATTGTAATAATATGTTAAGTTTATTGTTATTTATGAAAATTGCATTCGATTGTAGTAATAAAAGAGATAAAACACGATATGCAGATAATATGATGGGCGTATAAGCAATATTTTATCGCTAATAAAATATTGCTTATACGTTAAGAAATGAAGTGGAAATGAGTTGTGAGTAATAAAAAAATTGATTAATAATTTTAAAAGAAAAACATACGCATACATATAAACATATAATTAGACTGTAGTTTAGTCTGTAGTCTTATTCAATCTATAATCTAGTACGTAGACTAGTGTATAGTCTAGCCTATAGTCAAGTGTATAATCTTTTCTATAGTTTAGTCTATAGTCCAGTCTATAGTTCAGACTATAGTCTAGTCTTTAGTACAGTCTATAGTTCAGACTATAGTCTAGTCTAGTACATAGTCTAGTCCATTGTCTAGTCTATAGTCTAGTCTATAGTCTAGTCTATAGTCTAGTCTATAGTCTAGTCTATAGTCTAGTCTATAGTCTAGTCTATAGTCTAGTCT
>NC_060951.1:40795931-40803521 GCF_022045245.1 Lucilia cuprina | reverse complement strand
CTATAGACTAGACTATAGACTAGACTATAGACTAGACTATAGACTAGACTATAGACTAGACTATAGACTAGACTATAGACTAGACTATAGACTAGACTATAGGCGAGATTATGGACAAGACTTTAACTAAAATTAAAATTCCTTAATGAAAACTTTTCTTCTCAGTGCTCAATTAGCGCATCTAAATAAACTTTTCAAAGCCATAAATGCTTATGCCACCATACAGATTTGTGTAAATGGAAAAACTTTTATTGGCAGTTACGAGAAAAAATACAATATTTTTTCTAATGGCTGACAACAAAACATAAAAATAAACTTTGTTTAACTAACTAAATTTTCAACCAACCATAATTGTCAAGCCACTTTCAAAGTGACTGATATGTTTTGATAGTTCAAATTGGATTTGGGAATTTTTTTTTTTTTGATGTTTTGTACTTTGAGTACTATCACAAAAAGAAGCAATGACAATAACAACTACAATTTCTATATAAATATTTTTGTTAAATATTTTTTCTCTTTTTTTTGTTTGAGTATAACAAAAAAGGATTTTTTTTGTACAGAGATACTTAACCATTTGACCTTATTTTATTGGTGAATGAATATAAATTGTATTTTAGAATTGTGTATTTTTGATTGCGCAGTATAAAATTGCATTTTTTTAATCCTTTGAAATGTACTCAAGCTTAATTTTAAAGTTTTCGTATTAATTTAAAACAGAAGGAAAAAAAATTTAAAACAAGTTTTTTAATGTTGGTATAGTTAAAGGCAAAAGTTAATGAACATTAATTATTTTTCATTTTGCTAAGGATTACTTGCTTGTAAGGTAGAATATAGGAGGAGGACGAGTTTCTTATGTAAATAATTATATTTATTTCTTCGTTTACTTTTTTGTTTCACTGTATGTGTTATCGTAAATGTTCATGTGTTATTTTAAATAAAAAAAGTTTTGTTTTAATAAAACCCATTATATAAGTATTTAATAATTCTCAAAGCTAAAGTTTACATATTTATGTACAAGTGCATAGTTAATTGATTTATTTGTTGCATTTGCGATTTTGTATAGATGCACTTCAGATCAAAGGTCTAGGTCAATAAGCATTTTCAAAGAAACAACTTTATATTTTTATTATCAAAAGAAAACTGGCTTATGATTTTTGTTAACAATTTCCCTTTAACTCGCAGTTTAGAAAATAAAGTCAGAGATCGTTACCGAAGAGAAAAAATTTTATAGAGAAACTTATGTTTACTAGCGAGAGAGAAACCCTGAAACAGTGAGAGTATATTTTAAGGAAATCTTGTGCTCGCTAAAAAGACAGAGACAGAAAATCTTGGGTCTACTAGAGATTGAGAGACAATTAGCAATTGCCAATTGGTATAATAAAGTGTGATAAATTTACCGGTAAGAGAGATTTCTTTATAGAATCTTGTGATTGCCAGGGAGAGAGAAAACCTTGAAACAATGGGATAATTTTTTTTGAGAGAAAATCTTGGACATTCCACAAAGTGAGAGACAATTAGCAATTGGGATAATGAAGTGAGAGAATTTTATTGGTAAGAGAGATTTATACAGAGAATCTTGTGCTTGCTAGCGAGAGAGAGAAACCCTTTAAACAATGAGATCCTTTTTTTTTTTTGAGAAAATCTTGTGCTCGCCAGAAAGGCGGAGAAATTCACTATCTTGATCTACATTGTTCTTGATCTTGCCAAAGATTGAGAGACAAATTTATATATAATATCATCAGAGAGAGAGAGAGAGAGAGAGAGAGTAAAAATCTTGAGTTTGTGAAAATCTTGAGTTTGAAAACAGTTATTTTTATAAAAAAATTTGATCTGACAGAGATTTCTATATAAAGTATGGAACTCACCAGAAAAAGATTTCTATACAAAATTTTGAGCACCCAGAGAGAAATATTTCTATATAAAATCTTAAGTTCGCAGAAAGAGATTTTAATAAAAAAAGGCTTTAGATAGATTTTTATTGAAAATCTTGACCTCACGAAGAAAGATTCCTGTTTAAAATCTTGAGCTCGTAGAGATAGATATTTATAAAAAATCTAGAGCTAGCCAGCAAGTGAGATAGTTTGTAAGAGAAAATCTTGACAGACCGAAAAATTCCTATTGAAAATTTGGGATTTGCCAACAAATCCCAATATCTTTAGCTTTCAAAGAGAGATCCTGTAGAAAATCTTGATCTCGGAGCAAGAGATATTTATGAAAATCTAGAGCTATCTAGTGAGTGGGATTGATTTTAAAAGAAAATCTTGAAATATTGAAGCGAGAAAGATTCCTATTAAAAATTTAGGATTCGACAAGAGAGAATGTAATTTCCTTTTAATTTATTGCAATAAAAAACAAACTCAAATCAAGTTTCCATAATTCCATTTCTAACTTTTTAAAATTAAATTTAAATTAATTTTCATTAAAAAAAACACAAAAAACTGTGACCAAAAAAATACTTCCATTGAAAAATCATTTTATTAGTAAAATCTCAACAAAACATGTTTTCTTATTGCTCAACTATTTTTCTTTATAAAGCAGTAGTTTTTCCTGGTTTTTCTAACTTGGTTTTTATATTTTCATGTTTTAAGTTTTTTAGATTTTTTTTACATTCATTCATTTAAGTTTGCAATATTGTAAAACTCTTGGTGTATCTAAAAAGGATATGTTTGTGTGTCCTTTTTTCTTTCTTTGTATAAAGCAGACATTTTGTGATATTTTCTAGTGTTTCTATTTGTGTGGCAAACGGTTTTTGTGTGCAATTTATTTACGTGTCATCAAGAAGACCGTGTGGCCTAATGGATAAGGCGTCGGACTTCGGATCCGACGATTGCAGGTTCGAGTCCTGTCACGGTCGAAAGAAGATTTGTTTTTTTTTATTTTTTTTTTTTAATTGAAATTATAATAATTTTGTTTTCAAAATGGAACATAAAATATAGGGAAATAATTATTTAATAAAGGATTTTATTAAAAATAATAAAGGATTTTATTAAATTCTTGGTTGGTTTTTTATAGAAAATCTTGTGCTTATGAGTATGAGAAAGATTTTCTTAAAGAAAATCTTGAGTTAGCAGCAGAGAGAGTTCTTTTTATATAGTTAATCTGCAGATAGCGAGAAATTTGTTTGTGCGACGTCAGGAAGACCGTGTGGCCTAATGGATAAGGCGTCGGACTTCGAATCCGACGATTGCAGGTTCGAGTCCTGTCACGGTCGAAGGTGGATATTGTTTTTAATTCGTTTATATATGTTTTCATTGAAATTAAGGCAACTAATAGGTTATGAAGGATGTCATTGAGGTTTTAACTAGAACACAGAGAGTTTTTTAAATCTTGAATCTTAATGAACGACAGAAACTTTTGGTTATAGAAAATCTTAAGCTACCGAAGAAGAGAGAAAGATAGATTCTATATTCTCAATAAAAATTTTGTGAGAGAGACATTTTCTATAGAAAATCTAGCTAATGAGAAAAAGATTTTTTTTTGCGCTGAAAAACTGTAAAAAAAATATTATTTCTTGAAAATCTAGTGGGTTTCTTATAGAAAAATAAAAGGTTACAAGAGAGAGAGGGATGTTTCCTTAGAGTAAAACTAGAGCTCAAAGCAGAGAGATTTTCTTATGAAAACTCTGGAGTTTACGAACGAGATACACTTGATTTGATTTTCAGTCTGCAGCTAAAAAGAAGGTATATTTTTCTAACGAGAAAATCACAGAGTAACTTTTTTATATAAAGAAAGAGAAAGACATTTCTTTTATAGAAAAGAGAAATTTAATAGAAAAGCTTGGGGTAGCGAAAGACAGATTTTCTCACATACAATTTTGATTGAGAGAGCGAGAGATATCTTAAGCTAGCAAGTTAACGAGAGATTTTCTAATACAAAACAATGAGCTAGAAAGTAAGCAAGAGATTTCCTCATAAAAACCTTACGCTAGCAAGTGAACGAGACATTTATTTACAGAAAACCTTAGCTAGTGGGTTAGCGAAAAATATTCTTCAACTAACAACCAAGACATAGAATTTTTTAGAAAAAGACAGATAAATATACTATCTTGATCTATTTTGTTCTTGATCTTGTCAAAGAGTGAGAAACAAATTTCTATATAATATAATCAGCGAGAAAGAGAGTGATTTCTATAGAAAATCCTTAGCTAGTGGGTTAGCGGGAAATTTTCTTCAACTAACAACCAAGACATAGAATTTTTTAGAAAAAGGCAGAGAAATATACTATCTTGATCTATCTTGTTCTTGATCTTGTCAAAGAGTGAGAAACAAATTTTTATATAATATAATCAGAGAGAAAGAGAGTGATTTCTATAGAAAATCCTGAGTTTACAAACAGTTATTTCTTTAGAAAATGTTGATCTTACAGAGAGATTTTTATATAAAGTCTGGAGCTCACCAGAGAAAGATTCGTATAGAAAATCTTGAGCTCCCAGGGAGAAAGATTTCTATAGACATTATTTCTAATAAAAAATCTTAAGCTAGCAAGTTAACGATAGATTTTCTAATACAAAACCGTGAGCTAGAAAGTAAGCGAGAGATTTCCTTATAAAAAGAACCTCAAGCTAGCAAGTAAACGAGAGATTTATTTACAGAAAACCTTGAGTTAGTGAGCAAGAAATTTTCTTCAACTAACAAGCAAGAGAGAGATTTTTTTAGAAAATTTAGCTAGAAAGAGAGAATCTTGTGATAGTGAACTGGATATAGTTTCTCTTAAAGAAAAGTTGAGGCGGCATGCGTGAGATATAGAAAATAGATAGAAAAGATGAGCAAGCGGGTGAGAAGGTGAAAATCCTAATCAAGCTATTTTTTATGATAAAACACTCATCATATTTATTGTTCGTTAAAGCCCACTCTTGCTGTAAAAGATAATTTAATGGTTTCCAACCTTATTTTTTAAAACATATAAATATAAAACAATTTTGAATTCATTTTTATTTACTAATATTTAATTCATTGTTATTATTTCATACTCATTGTTTTAATTTTCTGTTTTAAAATCCTAGTGACTCCTTTACCTATAAAAATCCCCAATAAAATGTGGCCTCTTTTGTAAATGAAGAAATTTGTGGAAAAACAAATAATTCGTTAGAAATTTTTATATTTATTTTAACCTTTTTTTTCAGCAATTGTTTATTTTGTCTTGTATTGTTGTTGTAATTTTCCTTCTACCAATTTTATCATTCTTTGGAAAAAGCATCAGTTTAATTTGTTGTCTTTTTGTTGTCACAACAAATGAGGAAAGGAAAACAAAAGTATTCTAGGAAAAAAATATAAAAAACAAAAATACTAAAAACAAAATGAAAATCCCTTCTGGCAATTAACTCCTTCTAAGAAAATTTTATAAAACGTTTCGGTTTTTTACTCAAGCCTTCTGGTGTTGTTAAGAACTCATAACAATTGACACTTCTAGAGGGTTAGGAGAGGTCTGTTGGAAAATGAAAAATAAAATTGGTATTGTTTTTTTTTTGTCTTAAACATTTCGACATTTTAAAACAACAAGATGAAACGAATTTCAAAACATTGTTATGTAGAGAAGTGAACAAAAAGATAGATAAAATGTTTTCGCTTTTAGCTAAGTCTTAGTAGATTTTAATTTTTTGGTTTTTAAAAGATAACTGCCTTATTCGCAAATATTTAGCAAAGGTTTATTAAACAAATTTTCATACAAAATCTGTTCTAAAAACCTTTGATTAATGTTAACGAAAAGATAATAAAAGATTTTCTTAAATCGTATAAAATGTCATTTAAAAAAATTTTCTATTTTAAAGTTTATTTTAAACTATAAACTTTATAGCTTTATTATACAATAACTTCCTTGAAATAAATAAAACTTCAATAAAATACTGAACATTTCCCTAACAACAAAAAATACCTTCAATCATTCAACCAATACTAAATTGTTAAAATTGTTCCATTTACAACAACTATATCCTCGAAACAGTGTGTGTAAATGTGTTTATGGCTAATTGGTTGTTAAACCCCATTTATTTTACAAAAAGGATTGTATTTATTTTTTTCTTTTTCTCTTATTTATATATACTTTTTTCATACATTGTTTGCTGCCGTTAATGTTGTTATATATATATAAAGTTGTTTAGGTCAAAACTAAATTGTTAGAAAAATTAAGTTGAAATAAAGTGAAAATTTAATCATATAGAAGAGAAATAAAAAAGTGTGTTAACACTGTTTCTATAGTAGGCTTGTTTGTAGAAAGTAACCCTTTATGTTATGTTGTTAAGAGAAGCCTGTTTAAACAAACATGAACTTAAACATACAAATAACACTTATAGGATAAATGTATTTTACGTATGTGTTATGATAACAAACTTATACTAACAGATAAACTTACAAACACATTTAAACGATTGCAAAATATTTCAACATACTGTAAATGTATGTATGTATGTATGTATGTATGTATGTATGTATGTATGTATGTATGTATGTATGTATGTATGTATGTATGTATGTATGTATGTATGTATGTATGTATGTATGTATGTATGTATGTATGTATGTATGTATGTATGTACGTGTGGCGAAAATATGTCTGCGTTTAAATGGATTTATATTTATATACATACATAAAAAAACTGTAAATATATATCTCGGTTTGTGATTATATTAGGGTAGTTTATCCAGACAATTTTAGGAAAATTATATTTTTAGAAACAAATTTATAAATATTCTCTTTAGAGAGAAAATTTGCAAAAAAATTTATCGATAAATTTTGTTCTTTTTTTAATTTAAAAAGATTTTTCTTTCTAGAGAAAAGTTTTCACTTTATACAATTAGTCTTTCTAAAGAAAATATTCATAGAAAGAGGTTTTTAAGAAAATTTCTTAGATAAATACGTTAAGAGAACATTTTCATTTTCAAGACAAACTGCAATCCACAATTTTAGGGAATATTTAAAAGTATTCTTTTAAGAAAAGTATTTTGCATCAATTAATTTTGAGGAAATAATTTATATAAATATTTTATTGGAACATTTGAAGAAGTGATTTCTAACAAAATGAGAACATTTCCAACAAATTTTTTTTAGAAAAAGAAAACTATCTATAAGAGAAAAGTGTCAATTATTTAGTTATTAAAGTGTCAATTATTTAGTTATTAAGTTAATAAGTTTGTAAGTTACTAAGATAGTAAGTTAGTAAGTTAGTAAGTTAGTAAGTTAGTAAGTTAGTAAGTTAGTAAGTTAGTAAGTTAGTAAGTTAGTAAGTTAGTAAGTTAGTAAGTTAGTAAGTTAGTAAGTTAGTAAGTTAGTAAGTTAGTAAGTTAGTAAGTTAGTAAGTTAGTAAGTTAGTAAGTTAGTAAGTTAGTAAGTTAGTAAGTTAGTAAGTTAGTAAGTTAGTAAGTTAGTAAGTTAGTAAGTTAGTAAGTTAGTAAGTTAGTAAGTTAGTAAGTTAGTAAGTTAGTAATTAGTAAGTTAGTAAGTTAGTGAGTTATTAAGTTAGTAAGTTAGTAAGTCAGTAAGTTAGTAAGTTAGTAAGTTAGTAAGTTAGTAAGTTAGTTAGTTAGTTTGTTAGTTTGTTAGTTTGTTAGTTTGTTAGTTTGTTAGTTTGTTAGTTTGTTAGTTTGTTAGTTTGTT
>NC_060951.1:40794314-40795831 GCF_022045245.1 Lucilia cuprina | reverse complement strand
AGACTATAGACTAGACTATAGACTAGACTATAGACTAGACTATAGACTAGACTATAGACTAGACTATAGACTAAACTATAGACTAGACTATAGACTAGAATATAGACTGGACTACATACTAAACTGTTAACTAAGCTATTAACTAAGTTAGACTATAGAAAAGCGTATGGACTAGAATATAGACTGACTAGAGACAAGACTATAGACTAGACTGAATACTAAGAAAACGAATGGATTCTTGTAATCGTTACATATCAATTAATAAAAGTCTGAATGAAATACATCTTTGTTTTATAAAAAGTTTCTTATGTACATATAAAGTTTAAAAAAAATTATTTTGATCTTCACTTTTCTTTAATCTAACTTGCCTT
The DNA here is from genome assembly GCF_022045245.1 of Lucilia cuprina. Lineage (NCBI taxonomy): Eukaryota > Metazoa > Arthropoda > Insecta > Diptera > Calliphoridae > Lucilia > Lucilia cuprina. The sequence goes on along the minus strand of NC_060951.1, from coordinate 40,795,460 downwards.
ACATGTTGAAACAATAAGTTTAGTTTCACTTTTGATTGTTTTTCAAGTATTTTTAAGAAAATTAAAATAAAAAAACAACCAAAATGATAAGATGAAAATCGATATTTAAACAAGTTGTAAAAGAAAAACAAACTTTAAAATAAACTTTTCTTTTATAAAAAAAAATTAAAAAAAACTTAAGAACATTGTAATAATTGTTTTAAAAAGAGAAATAAATATTGTATTTGAAAATTTATATTGATGAGCATTTGAGTATGAAATTTATACCCTAAATACTTTCACTTAAATTTCCCTGGTTGTTGAAATTATAGATTTTTAATTACTTGTGCACAATTAATACATTTCTTTCAACCTGGATAAATTTTAATTTCAGTTTTTTTTTTTCTAATTTTCTGCTTAACCTGCAAATTATTGTAAAGTGTCAGAATAAGTTCATGTTGTTTTTTGCGCCATTGAACAATTACAAAAGATGATTTGTTTTAGCTATCGTAAATGTTACAACATTTACGTCATCCTTCACCCCGTTTCAACAGTTGTATACTACATCTGTAAAAATTGTCCATATGTCAACATACAAGTGTCAAATGTTTATTTCTAGTTTTAGCAATTTAGTTTCTAATACATACATATGTTGCAATACTTTGCATAACTACACTGCAACAATTTTGTGACTATAGTAGTTAATACTACGCTGACGCTTATGGGCATTGATTGTAGGTATTCAAGAAAGTTTAGTAAGCCTTTGGCTAGCGAGAGCAATAAAAAATAATGACTGAACTTTTGAAGATAAGTATTTCTCTAGAAATTTTGTAAGAGATGAAGACTTTAGTGAAAGCATAGAATATAATAAAGACTAGACAATATACTAGACTATAAATTGCACTATAAACTGGTCTATAGACTAGACTACATTGGACTATATACTAGACCATAGACCAGAATATAAACTAGATTATAGACTAAACTTTATATAGACTAGATTATAGACTAAACTATAGACTAGACTATAGACTAGACTTTAGACTAAACTATAACTAAACTGTAGCCTAGACTATAGACTAGACTATAGACTAGACTATAGACTAGACTATAGACTAGACTATAGACTAGACTATAGACTAGACTATAGACTAGACTATAGACTAG
>NC_060951.1:40772331-40794214 GCF_022045245.1 Lucilia cuprina | reverse complement strand
TAGTCTATAGTCTAGTCTATAGTCTAGTCTATAGTCTAGTCTATAGTCTAGTCTATAGTCTAGTCTATAGTCTAGTTTATAGTCTAGCCTATAGTCTAGTCTATAGTCGTGCTTATAGTCCAGTATAATGTAAATATTTAATACCGCTTAACACAATTTTTATAAAAAAGGAACAACATACATACATATATATTTGCTTAACTCATACAATGAAATTTTATTCTTCATTACTCTTATCCTTTAAAAGTAATCAATTTCGGTTCAACAACAATTTCTACTAAACGCAACTAAAAAGAAACCTAAACATGTACATAATTTAGTTACATGAAATTAGTTTTTCTTTCGTATTATGTCTATTTTTTTCAAAATATTGTAATTGTGTAAAACTTTTACTTTCTTGCGCATGAAATTAAATTTAATCTCTTAAAATACCACATCATATTTATTACATTTCGAATGGTCTTGGAAAGATTTTGTAAAGATTCTTTTATGGACAAAATAAAACAAAATACTGAAAAACATATTGTGTCATATTGTAATTTCTTGTGAATGTGAATTTTTTTCTTGTTTAAATCTTAAGCACAAGCATCAATTTTCTGGGAACAAGTCAGTCATTCAGTTCTCTATTAAAATACAAAAGTTAGGTTACTTTGCTACGCAAACCAAGAAGAAGGACTGAACCATCTTTAACTTAAATTGTTAAAATTTGTTTAGTAGAAACGATGAGTATGTATGGACCTGTGTGTATTTATTTTATAAACCTTCAATTCGGGGTGTTTGTCCCGAATAAGACCTACTAACTATTACTTCTAGTTATATTTAATTATTTTAACAATAAAACTAAATTAAAAAACAAACTATGGAATACTGAAAAATCTCTCTAAAACGATACACATACTACTATCGAAACTGTTGGTAATCACATAAGTGTTTGTTTGTGTAGTGATTTTACTAAAAATTTGTAACCACAAAAACCACAGGTGGTTCATGGGTAATTTTTGTTTGTAAAACAATATTTAATGGATTTTTTTTCTCACTCATGTTGCTGCAAAAATCTTAACACAGAAAAATAAAACTTCAAAATTTATAAAGTCCTGTGGATATTTAAATTTTTAAAGTTTCTTCTTTTTAAAACTTGTTGTATTTGTTTTAGCCTTGTTAAATGAAAATTAATTTAAAGATATCTTGTTAAAAATAATAATTAAATAGAAATATTTCAGGGGAGTATCTGTTAAAATTTAGATTAGACCCTACTATAGTATGCTTGACTACTGACTAGAAAATAGAACACACTGCACACAATAATGTATTTAGACAACAAAAGTATTGACTATATATATTAGACTAACAAAAGCTAGAGTATTGACAAGACTATGCTGTAGATCGTGCTATAGACTAGACTATATACTAGACTATAGACTAGACTATAGACTAGACTATAGACTAGACTATAGACTAGACTATAGACTAGACTATAGACTAGACTATAGACTAGACTATAGACTAGACTATAGACTAGACTATAGACTAGACTATAGACTAGACTATAGACTAGACTATAGACTAGACTATAGACTAGACTATAGACTAGACTATAGACTAGACTATAGACTAGACTATAGACTAGACTATGTACTAGACTACAGAGTAGACTATAGACTAGACTATAAACACAAAGTAGGCCATGTAGTTATGATTTTGATATCCAGGAGACTTATTTTCTTAGTTGAAGTATATATATTAAACTTGTTTCCTTTTTTGCTTTTTGGGTAATATCTTCTCAAGCATATCATCATTGACCTTTTTGTTCTATAAATAGAATCTAAAAAACCTTTTTTTATGTTAAGCAAACATTTAATTCATTCCTCGTACGTCATAGTAAAATGACTATCTTTTTAATACATACTATGTATGAAAATTGTCACTTTGGGAAATCAACTCAACTAGTTTTGACAGTTTTACTTTATTTATTCTTTTTTCTTTTCTCTCAAGTAAATTTCTTAACTAAACTACACATTTGGGTTAAGATACTAGAATATTTGCTTATATGATGCATAGATAGTTTTATTGTTGTATTTACACACATGTAAGTATGACCACTCAAGGATTTACAGCTGTCCCTCGATAAACTAAATATAAAATTATTTATTTTCTTCTATTACTTTTTGATAACAAGAATTATTATAAAATGTAACTTTAGCCTTCTTTGTCTTGAAAAAAATAAATTGTTCATCAACATTTGTTAAACCAGTAACAAGTGTCTAATGTCCACAACTACTAAAGAATAGTTCTGTCATACTTATTTATTTGCTTTCTAAGGGGACAAAAGACATTTTGTCCTTGCATTTAACTAAACTAAACAACAAATTACAAAACAATAGAATTTCTTTGGCAAATTATATAAAAATTTAATTAAATAAAAATATATTACATAGAAAATTGTAATTTTTATTTATTTAACATACAAATGAATTTTAATTTTAATTGAATTATTTTTTATTTTATATTTGATTTTCTATTTTCGGTCATTGATTAAATTCTCTGAAGTGAATAAATTAATTGTGGCAAATTATATACTGCAAATTTAAAAAAAAAACAATTACACACACATTTAGTGTTTTATAATAAATGTTAAAAGAATACAATTATTTATTTTAAATATTTACTTGTTTTGTATAATCAAATGTTTAATTATGAGTTTTTTATTTGTGTTTGGTTTATTTTATAAACAAATATTAAACAATTCACAAAATATTAAAATTCATTAGTTAGATCTAAATCAATGAAGTTTCGCATAATTAAATATTATTTGATGAAACTGTGTGATTTCTTAATACATATTGTTTATTTAGTTAGTTTTTCCGGAACAATTGTGCACTTGTTTGATCAGTAAACCATAAAAAAACGCTATATATTATAATTAGTTAATTGACAGAGTAATTGAATTATAAACTAGTGCATGTAAAAACATACTCATCAAAATGCAATTTGTTTATACATTCCGAATGATATATTTGCTTCAGTTTCATTTAGTTTGTACAAATTTTCTCCTAATAAAAATTCCTCATAAATTTCACAAACACTTGAAATTTCAAACAATTCAAACAGCCAAAGTTATTTCAAAATTGCTGTTAAAATATGTAATTAAAAAAATATAAAATTATTTTCTATTCATTGAAATCTATAAACACTTCATAGTATAACCTAATCTTTATTGTTTCACTTAAGTTAGGACAAAAGATTTGTTTGGAGTGAATGAGGTTTCCACTATGGTCTTGCAATCTTTGGTACATAGTTAGTTAGATTGTTAATTAGTTTGTTAGTTAATTAGTTAGTTAGTTACTTATTTAGTTAATTAGTTAATTAGTTAGTTAGTAGTCTATAGTCTAGTAAATAGTCTAGTCTATAGTCTAGTCTATAGTCTAGTCTATAGTCTAGTCTATAGTCTAGTCTATAGTCTAGTCTATAATCTAGTAAATAGTCTAGTCTATAGTCTAGTCTATAGTCTAGTCTATAGTCTAGTCTATAGTCTAGTCTATAGTCTAGTCTATAATCTAGTCTATAGTCTAGTCTATAGTCTAGTCTATAATCTAGTCTATAGTCTAGTCTATAGTCTAGTCTATAGTCTAGTCTATAGTCTAGTCTATAGTCTAGTCTATAGTCTAGTCTACAGTCTAGTCTATAGTCTAGTCTACAGTCTAATCTATAGTCTAGTCCATAATCTAATCTATAGTCTAATATATAGTCTAGTCTATAGTCTAATTTATAGGCTAATATATAGTCTGTAGTCTAGTCTATAGTCTAGTCTATAGTCTAGTCTATAGTCTAGTCTATAGTCTAGTCTATAGTCTAGTCTATAGTCTAATCTATAGTCTAGTCTATAATCTAATCTATAGTCTAATATATAGTCTAGTCTAGTCTATAGTCTAATTTATAGTCTTATATATAGTCCAGTCTATATTCTATAGTATAGTCTATAATCTAGTCTATAGTCTAGTCTACAGTCTAGTCTATAGTCTGGTCTATATTCTGGTCTATAGTCTATAGTTTAATCAATAGTCTAGTCTACAGTCTAGTCTATAGTCTAGCCTATAGTCTAGTTTATAGTCTAGTTTTCGGTCTAACTTATCTCTAACTTATCTCTAACTTATCTCTAACTTATAATCTAGTCTATAGTCTACTATAATGTAGTCTTCTTTAGTCTAGTCTATACTCTAATCTATAGCCAAATCTAAAGTCTAGTCTATAATCCGGTCTATAGTCAAGTCCATAGTCTAGTTTATAGTCCAGACTATAGTCTAGTCTATTTCTAGTTATAGTCTAGCTTATAGTCTAGTATATAGTCTTGTCCATTGTCAAGAGTAGGCTACAGTGTAGTCTATATTCTGGTCTACAGTCTATTCTATAGTCTAGTCTGTACTCTGTCTGTAGTCTAGTCTATAATCTACTATATAGTCTAGACTATTGTCTAGTCTATAGTATTTGCTTTAGTCTAAGAGTAGAGTCTAGACTATTCTTTAGTCTATAGTCATGTCTAAAGTCTAGTCTATAGACTATGGACCAGTCTATAATCTAGTCCATAGTCTTGTCTATATTCCAGTCTGTTGTCTAGTCTATAGTCCTATCTATAATCTGGGCTATAGTGTACGAATTACAAATAGAATGAAAAACCCATATGCCCTTATAGCAGAAATTGGAGTGAAAAATTTTTAAAATTTATATTTTCCCTAACACTTGGCTATATTGGTATTTATTTCAATGAAATTAATATACGAACAATTAAACACAACAAAAAGAAAAATAGCGATAATAATAATCAAACATTTTAACTTTTTATGCAGTTTTTAAGGCCAAACAAAATATGAGAACATAGTTCAAGGCTAAAACCATTTATGATGAAACACTAAACAACTTTTTTTACATAAAAATAATATTTATACATACATACATTCATATGTATATTTTTACAAAATAAATATTGTTAAGGAAAAGTGTTTACACTGGCTGTTTATCAAATGTTGAAAAATAAATAACTAGTTACAAAGATAAAAAATCTTCACCATTCTCCACTTAAAAAACAAAAATTTCCGTTACTTGATGTCAACATGAACCATGATATATTTTTATAGTTTGGCGCTTGGCAAAGCTATGTTTTATGTCTTCAATTAGGCAACGTTTCGTTGCAAGTGTAAACGTATTTTAGTAAACAAAATGTATTGTTTTGTAAACTTTTTGGCTTTTCTGCCAAAACATTTCTTTGTTAGACTGGGTGGGTGTTTGTCGATTGCCAAACGCCCACTTCATTGCCTTCTTACAAGAAAGCAAGTACAAGTGAAATATTTTTTATAAATATAATATAACTCAATCAAGAACAGTAAGGAGAAAGTTTTATTTAGAATTTAAATTTCAACAAAATATGTTTTTATAGCAATTCGATATTTAGAACAGTTTTGCAACAGACATATACTTAATATATAATTTGATTCTACTTCCTAAATATTACTCATACTCAGCAAATACATAGAACAAAACTGCGAAAAATTAATGTCTTTAGGTTTTTTAAATTGAATTAATTTTAAAAAATTATTTGTAAATAGATAATTATAAAATTTTCTATAAAAAACAAAAAATTTCAGAGAAAAATAAATTTCTTAAAAAATTTCTATAATAATTGTAAACTTTCCAAACATTTTTCTATAAAAATTAGACAATTTCTAAAACTTTTTCTAAATATTTTTTTATAAAAATTTTACAAATATGAAATTTTTCCATAAAAAAAGTAATTTTTATAAATATTTATTTTAAAATAAAAATTTTTTTTAAAAAATAAAAAAAGTTTCCAAAAAAAATCTAATTTTTTATAAAAATAGCAATTTATATACTGATTAAAACATTTTCGAAAAGTTTTCTTAAAAATAACAAATTTTTCGAAAAATATTTTTTTTTGTAATTTTCTGAAATTAAGAGAAATTTTCCAAAAATGTTTCAATAAAAATTAGAACTTTTCCGAAAAAAATTAATAGAAATAATATTGGAAAATATCCGAAAATGTTTGTATAAAAATTAAAAATATTTCGAAATTTAAGAATAACAGACGTATACTTTATATTTAATTCAAATATTGTAAAACAATATTACTCATACGCATTAGTAAGTAATTTCTTAGAAAATTGTGGTCAATATGGTAATAATAATTTTTTTAAAGCAGGACCTATATCGTCATCTTCATACTCGGATTCTGTCTTCTTCTTTGTTGAATTCTTCCCTTCGCAAATTCTTCCTTATTATCTATTTTAAACAAAGGTCTCCTTTACCATTTTTTATTATTTTGTTTATATTTATTTTTTCAATTTTTTGAAGTATCTTAAACAAATTTGATTAGAGACTGCATTAAAAATAGTATGGCACTAACAATTAAACAATTTTTAGAGAATTTTTCATTTCCCTGTTTAAATGATCTTGATCCAGAATATCCAGGGTAAGGTCCCATAGAATAGTCAAAATATGCATAATCACCCTCATCAATGGGAGTATCCTCTCCGTCACTAGTGGGTGGTTGGATATCTTGCGATTCATCTGTATCTCCAGTACCAGAGTCTGCAGTTGTATCTTCAGAATCTTCTGGTTTTTCTACAGAGTCTGTATCTTCAGATCCAGTTACTGTTTCTTCTGCCGCTTCTGTAGTGACATCCACAACTGATGTATCTGACTCATCATCAGCCAATATGTATGGCAAAATTATTAAAACAAATAAAAGAAGTCTCATTTTAAATATTAAACAAATTTGAAAATAAACTTCAAACAGCTGTATGTATATTTTACACCATGAGAAATAAACCAAAAATTCATTTAAAATTAACCAATTATAAAGTTTGCAATGAAGTTTTTAATTCGTTTATTCAAGATTTATTGATGTTTTCAAAATTGGTTTATTTGGTTTACATAAGGTCAATTAACTACAATTTGAAATGCACAAAAACAAATTCAAACTGACAGTATTTCAACAGCAGACTTGTTAATGTTTTTGACAGCCTACTAAAGGCAAATCAGTAATTTTTATAAATTTTTAGGAACACCCTTCAATAAATAATAAAGCAATGATAGCCACTTCCTTCACAAAATAGAAATCGTTTTGACGCCATTATTCACAACATGTCAGTTATGACATATCAACTTGTTATCATGTCAAATAAAGGTATATTTAACATTTAAAGGTACACAAATTGAGTTAAATTATCTTTAATGGTTATTAATTTAAATAATTTGTTTACCTTAAAATCTAAACCCTTTTATACCAAAACCAAAATTTCATTATCACTTCCTGGATTGTCTTGTGACCCTCATTTCCTTTTAAAATCGTATTTGTATTTTTTATTAATTAATCTATTAAATTGTTTTCCATTTTGCTGACATCAAAATTTCAATGATGGCATAAACATAAATTAAATTAATATACACAGATGGTTTTCATTTCTTTAATGATTGTCATTAAATTAAAAACATTAAATGTAAATACGGGTATCAACCCGTAATTTATATTATTAATGATAATAAAAAAGACACGAAATGAAAGATATATTCAAAATTTATTGTTTTTATTTTGCAAAATTATATATAAAAAAAGTTGCGTGCTTTTGGGAGCAAAATAGAGTGAGAAAATGGTTTGCAAAATTTTGTTTTAAATGAAATTTGTATGTAATTTTCTTAATAAAAAGTTGTTTACATCATAAATTCTATTTTAATATTATACACGCTCTTATAAATGATAAATAGATAATGCACAGAAGGATGGCTTAGAAATTTTCAAGCATTTTTTATAAAAGGAAAATTTTTTCGAAAATTTTCTATAAAAAGATAACATTCATCAAAATTTTTTATAAAAAGAAAATACTCTCAAAGGTTTTCTATAAAAACAGAATTTTCTCGAAAATTTTCTAAAGAAAAGAATTTTCTCCAAAAATTAAAAAAAAAATTCTCCAAAATTTCTATAAAAATAAAATTTTCTTGAAAAATTTCTATAAAAACAGTTTTTTTTCAAATATTTTCTAAAAAAAGAGAATTCTTTAAATTTTCTATAAAATAGCATTTTCTTTCATTTAAAAAAAAAATAGAAAATATGAAAATATTTTTTTTGAAAACTTTCTATGAAAAGAAATTTTTTCGAAAATTTTCTATAAAAAATAAATTTTCTATAAAAAGTAAATTTTCTTGAAAAATTTCTATAAAAAGCAAATTTTCTCTAAAAGTTTTTATAAAAAGCAAATTTTCTCGAAAATTTTCTATAAAAAGTAATTTTTTTTAAAAATTGCCCATAGATTTTCTCAAAAATTTTCTATAAAAAGTATATTTTTTTCAAAATTTTTCTATAAGAAGTAAATTTTCTCCAAAATTTCTATAAAAAGTAAATTTTCTCGAAAATTTTCTGTAAAAATTAATTTTCTCGAAAATTTTCTATAAAAAGTGAATTTTTTCGAAAATTTTCAATAAAAAGTAAATTTTCTCGAAAACTTTCTATAAAAGGTAATTTTTTTTCGAAAATTTTCTATAAAAAGTAAATTTTTTCTAAAATTTTCAATAAAAAGTTTATTTTTTTTAAAAATTTTCTATAAAAAGTAAATTTTCTCTAAAAGCTTCTATAAAAAGTAAATTTTCTCGAAAATTTTTTATAAAAAGATTTTTTTGAAAATAAGCTTTTCCTCCAAAAATTTCTATAAAAATAGAATTTTCTCAATTATTTTCTATTAAAGTATATTTTTATCAAAAACTTTTTATAAAAAGGGAATTTTCTTTAAAATTTTATATAAAAATAATTTTTTCTCTAAATATTAAAAAAAAAAGATAATTTTTTATAAAAAGTTAATTTTACGAAAATTTTCCTCTAAAATTTCCTGCAAAAGGAAAATTTTCTCGAAATTTTTCTATAAAACAGAATTTTCTAAAAATTAATTTTCTCGAAAATTTTTTGTAAAAGGAGAATCTTCTCGAAACTTTTCTATAAAAAGAGAATTCTCTTAAAAATTTATTATAAAAAGTGAATTTTTACAAACTTTTTCTATAAAAAACATTTATTATAAAAACAGAAGAAAATTTTATGAGAAGAGAATTTTCTTTAAACTTTCTTTCAAAATAGGATTTTCTCTTTAAAATGAGAATTTTCTAGAAAATTAAAAAATAGAGTTTTTTCAAATGATTTTTTAAGATAATTTTTCGAATTTTCTCTAAAAAGGATTTTTTTTAATTTTTTTGTACCCTACCCTCGTACGTTCATACATTTACATATTTTCATCTTATAAACTTTTACAACTTTGTACACACAAATACCAAAATGTTGTTGCATATGAATAGTGGTTTTTAAAAAGTTTTTTATGCGTGTGTGTGTGTGTGAAATTGTTGTGGTACCTTAGTCATGCTGCTGCTCGTTAATTTGTCTACACGCAAGTTACAGTGGAATTTTTGGAATATTTGTAAATATTTTATTTGTTATACTTTTCTTACACTGTGTCGTTTACTCTAACCACAGTGTCGAAAGTTTTAAGTTAGAAAGTTCTCAACATATATGTATGTAAACTCACTTATCATTCAAAGCATGTTTAAGCTTTTAAATATCAAAAGATGTCAACGCAACAACAATAAAATGTAAAGATATGCGTTATGACTTTTCCATGGGGATTGTGAAAATGTTGTAAAGAGTTCAAGTTTATTGTCTACCTAACGCCATCCTTCAGAAGAGTATTAAAGACAAATTAAAAAAAAAAACAGACGTGTGAAAATGAATGACAAGCAAAAACAACTAAAGCGGTTTTTTAACATAAAAAATGTTGCACCTACAGAAATGATGTGTGAAATGTAGAGTTGAGAAAGAAATTTTGTAATCAGTAACCGGTTTATAAACTAACATTTATTTGGAACTAAACTAGAACTGAACTAGAACTGAACTAGAACTGAACTATAACTGAAATATAACTAAACTATAACTGAACTATAACTGAACTATAACTGAACTATAACTGAACTAGAACTGAACTATAACTGAACTATAACTGAACTATAACTGAACTATAACTGAACTATAACTGAACTAGAACTGAACTAGAACTGAACTAAAACTGAACTAGAACTGAACTAGAACTGAACTAGAACTGAACTAGAACTGAACTAGAACTGAACTAGAACTGAACTAGAACTGAACTAAAACTGAACAAGAGCTGAACTAGAACTGGACTCTAACTGTACTAGAACAGAACTAATGTAGAATTTATTTACAAAAGCATAAATTTATACTCTAATCTATTTTTAACACTTATCTTTCCTTGCTTTCATACTACTTCATTGTGAAAGTGTCCGTTTGTTCTCGTCGTCACCAGGCAGTGTTGACACGAGTCAATGTATTAATCACACTAGGACGGTATCCTACCCAAATATAAATATATGAATTAATACTTGACTTAAAGTTATTTTTTGATTGCCGTGTGTCTACTCTTTATTAAAATTAGAGATTTGTAACTTAGAAAACTAGTAAAATCACTACTTGGGAACAGTCCTCATAAACTGCAGGAATATACACTTGTTAGCTCAAATGTACAAACATATATATCATATATAGTCCAAGAGCAACACAAAACTGAAAACACACAAAAAAGAAGTTTAGATAAAAAAACCACATCATGTAGAAACCTTCTCATAGGAATATCTACGTACAAACATGCTGACAAGGTAAAAATATTAATGACAAACGCTTTAAATACTTTACGCAGATTTTATTCCATTTCTTGGCTCAAGCACACACAAACAGATTTTTCACTGTTTCACATTTGCCTCAAGATATATTCACCTACACACACTGACTCATTTGCTCGTCGCCTTCTCCACTGATGAGTTTTTCATTTTCATTTTTATAACGTGTTGTAGTTTCAGTTTTTTTTCTTTTTGTGGCAAAAATTTAATTTACGCAACAAAAGAATGTTTGACTAAAACACATTGTGTTCAGGGCCAAAAACCAAATCGTCTAAAATAAAAGCAATAACGACTGACTTTTTTAACCGCACATTTGTTTTAAAAAAATTAAGGTTTTTTTAATTTACACATAAACTGAATTTGCACATATTTTGTTGTTTTTGAGTGAGTAAAACAGTATGGCTAAGTTGGCGCTTTATTGTTGTTTAAAACTATATGTTAGACTACAAAGGTATTAAATATGTTTTGTTATATAACGCTGTAACAATTTAAAAAAAGCTTTCACATATAGAAAAGTTGATATACATACATGCGAAACTACAGTATATTTATAGCAAATCAGCATACTCCGATTTTAATAATCAGCTCTAATGTCCTTATAATAGGACTTTCAATTACAAACGAATATTTTAAATATTTATATGTGTTGTATGTCGCTAATATTAGTATAAAATGAAAACTGGTAAACTTTACATACTTTCAATATTATTTTTTTAAAGGACACTTTTTCGAAACAAACATTTATAAATATATTTTTGTGCCAATTTTTTCTTTAAGTCTTCATTTCTTTTTTTTAGTCCTGATGAATTGAAATAATAATGCTATTTTAAAACAAAGGTTCTAAGCTGCGGCCACCATAAGAGATACGGTTGTATGAGTGCTATGTGAAATAAAAGACCGATTTAAATAGCGTTCGTCTTTAGGTCAAAAGAAAAGTACGTGCTAAATTTCATCAAATTATCTTGAATTGCGATCTGTTCACTCTTGGTTTACATGAACCCTAGGATATCCCGTAAAGCACTTTTTTGAAGGAATACGATGCGTTTTTTGAAAATTCCCTCAGATCTCAGTACAATATGCTCTAAAAAATGTCTGCAATGTTTTCGAAATGGTTCTAAAAAATTCCGTAATTTTAAGCTGATCGCAGGAAAAATAAATAAAAAATTTTTAGATTACTCCGCAAAACGACTTTTGGTGTATTATAAGTAGTATATACAAAAATAATTTAAAAAATTCTAAAATTGCCCAAACCAAATGCCAAACTATTTGGTTTTCATTTTTTTGCATAAAGTAAAATTTTGGACCCCTATTTCAATTAAAAACTAAAACAATATTCTTATCGAACCCACCATAAATACTCTACAAAAATTTTAAAATTATTTTTCCCATAATCAGCTCAAAATTGTGGAATTCTTGAGACCCATTTCATTTCATACTCAAAATTCTGAAATTGTCTTCTTCACATTTTTAACTTTTTTTATACCCTACACCACCATAGTGGGAAGGGTATTATACATTTGTGCTGATGTTTATAACACACAAAAATATTGGTCCCACACCCACCTTCAAATATATTTATTGACTCAGAATCACTTTCGGAGTCGATTAAGCCATGTCCGTCCATCCTTCTGTTCGGCTGTAAACCTTGTGCGCAAGGTACAATGGTTTAGGGTATCATATCGTCAACCAAGCCCGACTATATTTTTCTCAATTGTTATGAATAACTTCATTCTATTAGTACTACAAAATTTAGTTAATTTTCTTAAAAAACTATTGTTCAATTCACAATCGATGTTGTAGCGTTGTATGTAAGCAGTTGCTACAATAGTCATAACAATGTTGTTGGTATTCTCCATGCAAAAACTCTGTTTACCAAAACAGCTGTTTTATAAAAATCTGTTTATTTTTTAGTTTAAAATGTGGAATAATGAAAATAATAGAATTTTAAATAAAAATAAATTAATTTGGTTTATTTTGTTCGTTTAATTAGTTGAATATTAATTGATTTTTTTTATCTTTTGACATTGTTTTTTTTTTTTCATTGTGAACATAAACTTATGACTTGTTACAAAAATCTGTTTACAATAACTTACTACACTTTAGTAGATACAATATACAACTTGACAGTGAATTGAACATATATATAGAAATTTTCTAAAAAGTGAATTTATTACAATTTATTTTTACACTTAATTACTCAATTAAGGTTAAAAAAATTAAAATGTTTTTCTTTTATTATTGAATTACTGAATTGTATACAAACACATTTTAAAAAACCGCCTTATTGACATCACTGAATATATTTTATATTTCTTCTTTTTTTTTTCTTTTTTCATTAGCAACCAACAAAATTGTGTTCATCATGCGGCTTTTACGGTCTAAACGCATAATTTCCGGCATGTTTAAAAATTATGATTAAAATGTGTTACAATTCATTTTTTCCTTTTTTACCACTGTTTATTTGCTGATTTTTTTCTTTTTGCCTCGTTTCACAAATTACATGAACGTGTTTAATTTTTTTTGTACTCCTATTTCCACAAAACGTATCCGATGATGTGGTACATTTAATGTTGATTTGATTTATGCTGTGCTAACACATGGCGTCAGAATTAAGGGTACAATGACATACATTTTTTAACACGCACAAAAAAAAACAATAATGAAAATCAGAAAAAAAACTGAAGAATGTGGGTTAGTGGAGGTAAGAAAAAAGGTACAAAATGGAATATTTAAGTGAAAACAATTTAAAAAATATGTTAAATGCAGTACATTACCAGAACACATATAACAACAACGGCGAAAAAAAAGGTAAGTTAACCACAGTTTAGTTTGTTTATCAGTAAAATAAATTATGAAAAAAGCATATACATAATTTTAAAAATTAAACAATTTCGAAATAACATATAATTTTTATTAAAATTAAACATCTAAAATGAAATTTAAATATTTTAATAATTTAAAATTATATTCATTTCACTTAAAACCTTTTTCTTATTTATAACATGTGTCTAATAATATTCTACCAAATATTCACTTAAAATATAATGATGTAAATAATGACGTTAAAATATTATAATAATATTCTTAAAAAGACATATTCTGCAAATAAAACAGAAAAAGACACCTGTGTTAGAGTTAAGAAAATTTGTTCCTGTTCACCTCATTCAGCTCATATTTTTGCATGTATGTATGTATTTGTCATCGTAAACTTTTCTGTAACAAATTTTCACCAACATTTTTCACATGTGTTACATATGTCAAACTGGCATAAAGACAAACATGCATAAAATTTTCATGCAACTACCAGAAAATTTCACACACACACACACAGATCCATATAACAACTTCTAGGAATAGAAAGCTAAACATGCTTATAAGTGTTGTTGTGTATGTTAACACAAATACTACGAGATGCCTTTCAAAACCACTTATCAAACATGTATGAGTAAACTGCATGAACATGTAGTAGTTTATTAGATGAGTATTTATTTGTAGATGTCATCTTTAGTATATATGTGTTTGTTTTGTGTGGGCGTAAAGGTTGTTTACAAAAGAGTAGTTAATTTGAAGACTATAATTTTTATTCTTGGAAATTTAAAATTTTTAAACTTAACCCGGTTAACTCCAACTCCAGTTTAACCGAAAGTTATTCTGCCGATTAAAATATTTTTTGTATGAAAACTGTCAATTTAACTTTAAGATAAAAACAAGTAAGAAATTATAGTCGGGAGAGGCCCACCATATAATACCCTACACCTTTGACAAAAATATAATGTGATTTAGTTGCCAAAGTAAAGCATTTAAGTTGAATTGTACCTTGCCTCAGATGTACATACTTAAACCGTTTATTGTTGAATAAAATTGTGGACATTTAAATGAAATTTTGATATGGACTTTTCATAGGGGCTAGGGTCATATGAGAACCTATTATTGTGGAAGTCGGGTCATTAAGTCTTGTATAAAACTTGGCTTTTTGTCGAGATATGAGTATATTAAACATAATTATGAACTTAATAGACCTATTCGGCGGGTTCAGTTGTATGGGGGCTAGGTGAAATAATGGACCGATGTAAACCATGTAAACCAATAGGCTTCGTCTAAGGTATCATAAAAGGTCATGTGCCAAATTTCATTGAACTATCTTCAAAATTGCGACATGTAGTTTGATTATAAGGTTTACATGGACGGACGGACATAGCTAAATCGACTCAGAAAATGATTCTGAGCCGATTGGTATACTTTAAGATGGATATAGGACCAATATTATTGTGCGTTACAAATATCAGTACAAACCCAATATACCCTCCCCACTGAAGTGGTGTAGGGTATAATAACCAGACATTATGATATTGGGGGTTAGTAAATTAGTTCGTTTCTAGCAGAACTATGCTTTTCTATTGAAAAAACAAGTTTTTTGCAATTCCGCTTAAGAAACCAAAATTTAGCTAGACAGTTTTTCTATTCAGCTTTGAAAATTTTAATTTATCCTTACTTTTATACAATTCAGCTAAGTGAGTTAGTTTGTTTTTAACAAATCTATAAGTTTCTTTAAAAAATTCAAATTCAGCTAATGTTTGCTGCTATTCTGTTCACTCAGTTCATTATTAAACTCAGCTAAACTTTATGCAATTCAGCTAAGAAAATTAGTTTGTTTCTAACAACTCTAAGCATTTATATTAAAATAAATACAATTCAGTTTTCAATTTAACTTAATAAATATAAATTCAGCTAAATATTTATATAATTCAGTTAAGTAAATTTGTGTGTTTTAAAGATTTTTTATTAGATTTTCAAAAATCTTTATGTTTTTCAAATTAAGCTCCAAAAATCCAATTCAGCTAAAATATTATACAATTCAGCTATTTAAAAATAACTTATTTATACGAAAGTTTACAATTTACAAATTAAGCTAATAAAAATCCAATTCAGCTAAATTTAGCTGAATTGGATTTGTTGGATCAATTAAGAAAATCGAATTCAGCTAAAGTTTTCTGCAATTCAGCTAAAGTTTTCTACAATTCAGCTAAGTTAATGTGTGAATATCAAACAAATTTACAAATATTTTGTTAGGAAAGTTCAATAAATTAAAACTTTAAGTAACTTTAAGCAATTTTAGCGGCTTTAGCCTAATTGCACCACGGAGCGTATGATTGTTATTAAATCATGAAAAATTTTCGAAAAAATCTAATTCAGTTTAAATTTTCTTTACAAATTTTTTCTTACAAATTTTTTGACAAATTTAATATTTTTCTTAAAAATATCATATTCAGCTGGAGAATTTTTGCAGTCACCAGTTTTATGTTAATAGTTTTTCATGTAAAATTTGTATCACGGAGCGTATGATTATTATTAATTATTAAAAATTTATCCTTTAATGAAATAAAACTTTTTAAAAACATTTTCAACGATTTTGTTGTGTAAGATATAAAAAACTCAAATAACATTTCATTTAAAGTAACCCTTTTTTACAATTTCTGGTTGTATGATCTTTATTTGTGGTTCAAATACAAAAATATCTTATTCAACAAAGGATTTACTTGGATATATTACATTTTATCTTTATTGCTATAATCTTTAACTGATTATTCTTTCAGTTGACATACATACATATGTAATATAAAATATTTATGTTTTCTTTTATCCATAGATTTAAGGGGTCATTTGTTAAGTACACATACTAGATATATTGAATTTAAATCCATTATTTTCATGTTAAAAATATTTTATTTAATAAATTTTGAGACTTAAAACATATTATATATTAAAATATTTTAACTCTACTCTAAATACTCCACACACTTCCCTTCTCTACACGATTCCACTCTACTATCATCTACCTTACTCTACAGAACTGCTCTCTAAGTACTTTAGTCATACAACTATAGTCTACAGATTTATTTCTATCCTTTTAAATATTTCAAACTTTACATGATGCACAAGAAAACTAAAAAATTACACTTTTGTCTGATCTAAAACAACCACCCACTTCCCACGTAAGTAGTTTTACAAAAACCTTGATGATAAATTTTTAAACATTTTTCTTTTTTTGTCAGTTTTAATACTTCAAAGAACAATTATGGCAGAAAAAAAGCCAAAAATTTTGCTCATGATTTAAGTTTGACATTTTTTTCATTTCATTCACATTTTTGTAATTAACATTTAACTTGTAATAATAATACTAATGAAGCAAATTTTCATAAGTTTTCATATTTGAGACACAACTACCTAAAATGACAAACTCTAGTAGTGGCTTCATACAGCAACAATACCTTTAAGTCCACACAAAAACAAATACTTGAACAAGAATGTTGCAATTTGTGTTTTTCATGATTGTAATACATACAACACATAATATAAAATCCAAAAAAAATGAAAATGAAAACTTTTGTTACTAAAATTTTGTTGTGTATAGAGTATGTTCTTGAGTTGAAAACAAAGTGATCAATTTGCAATTTTAACTTTTACTTTTTTAAGTCAGTTCAGCCAACCAGCCATGCAGTCAGGTAAGAAGTAAGACAAACTTCTAGACGTGATGCTTTGAACATGAACATAATGTGTATTTGCTTGCATGTTCATGACAGTTCATGATGTGATTTTGTTTATGGCAGCTTTGTGTTTTCTTCGTAATTATCTGTTTTAAGGATTTCAATGTGAACTTTTGGAAATTGTCTTAATCATCAAATACGAGAAAAAATTTTGTGTAATTTGTTTTTTCTTTAACATATTTTTTTGTTTTTATTTTTTTAGGTTTATTTGTGGACGATATTTTTTTTAACTTTTAGTACTTGTTAGTTAGTTAGTTAGTTAGTTAGTTAGTTAGTTAGTTAGTTAGTTAGTTAGTTAGTTAGTTAGTTAGTTAGTTAGTTAGTTAGTTAGTTAGTTAGTTAGTAACTAACTAACTAACTAACTAACTAACTAACTAATTAACTAACTAACTAACTAACTAACTAACTAACTAACTAACTAACTAACTAACTAACTAACAAACTAAATAACTAACTAACTAACTAACTAACAAGTACTAAAAGTTAAAAAAAATATCTTACTAATTTATTAACTTACTAACTTACTAACTTACTAACTTACTAACTTATTAACTTACTAACTTACTAACTTACTAACTTACTAACTTACTAACTTACTAACTTACTAACTTACTAACTTACTAACTTACTAACTTACTAACTTACTAACTTACTAACTTACTAACTTACTAACTTACTAACTTACTAACTTACTAACTTACTAACTTACTAACTTACTAACTTACTAACTTACTAACTTACTAACTTACTAACTTACTAACTTACTAACTTACTAACTTACTAACTTACTAACTTACCAACTTACCAACTTACTAACTTACTTACTTCCTAACTTACTAACTTACTAACTTACTAACTTAATAACTTACTAACTTACTAACTTACTAACTTACTAAATTACCTAATTACTAAATTACTAACTTACTACCTACCTAACTAACTAATTATCTATCTATCTATCCATCTATTTATCTGTCCATCTATTTATATATCTATCTATCTATCTATCTATCTATCTATCTATCTATCTATCTATCTATCTATCTATCTATCTATCTATCCATCTATTTATCAATCTATCTATCTATCTATCTATCTATCTATTATTTATATATCTTTATAATATCTTATTTATTGCTTAAAACTATCTAAAAATATGCATGTCCCCTCTAAAACTAACAGTATGAATAATATAAATGTGTACAAACAAATGCACATAACGTATACGCTCCATCAAACTGATTTTAAAAAATAATTATATTACCAAAATAATGCCTTAAGGTATTTTTTACTATCTCTTTTAAAACGAAACTCATATGTTAATAATTTTATAACAACAACAAGTTTTTATGTTCGTTTTCTTTTGCACTTAAATATTTCATACATATTTTCATTAACTTAATTTTAGTAGTAAATATTATTTTATTTACCTGTTTTAAGTACATACCAATAAAGTGAAGGGCTGCCAGGAATACCTAAATAATATTATGTTATGTTTTTATAAAAAAAAAACCTTCCACAACTTCAACATCGTAAATTCCAATTTATTTAGTTGTTTCGCCTCCTTTTTTATTTGGTTTTATGTTGTATATTCGATTTTTTTATTTTTTCTCTGTATTATGTTGTGTTATTTTATATTTGTGTATTTTCTTTATAATTTTTGTTGAAAATATTCTCTGGGGGAAAGCACAACCAAGAGACTTTCTTCTTTTATAAATTTCATTAAGTTTTCAACACATGCTTTAAGCAACAAGCCAAAAGAAGAAGAAAAACATAAACACAACAGACCAACAACAACAGCAACTATAAAAAAGTGTGCACTAGACAGGTCCTTAAAAATTCAACTTAATATTAATATTATTATTTTTTGTGAAAAACTTTGATAAAATTCTTTTTATTGAGAAAATTTTATAAAGAAAATTCTACTTTTATAGAAAAATTTCTTGAGGAAATTCAATTTTTATAGAAAATTTCTTGAGAAAATATCTAGTTAATTATATCTTCTTATAAAAATTTTCTAAAAAAAATATTTTTATATAGAAACTTTTAGAAAATAATCTATTTTTAAAGAAACTTTTCGAGAAAATTCTTTCTTTCTATAAAAAAATATATAAAAAATCTCTTTTTATAGGAAATTTATCGAAAAATCTATAGAAAATTTTGAGAATTTTTACAATATTTTACTACGACTGAAAAATTAATTTTTATATAATTATTCTAAAATATTACTTAAAGTTAAATTATAAATTAAAATATGTGTCAAAATGTTTTAAAATAATAAGGATGCCCTTGCATTTGTTCCTAATATTAGATAGAACATGTGCTCCGAAACCAAAAACACACATAATATAACAAATACACTTACATAATATGTACTTGCAATCATACACCTACAAAACTTTTTTAATTTTTTCTACATTTACTGCTACAAAAACAAATGTACATAAAGACAAATATAAATTTTACCAAGTGTCTGTAAGAACACAAATATAGTTGTGTAACTAATATATATGTATACATATACATATGTATATACTTACGAATATATATGTATGTTTCATAAGTTTGGATGCTATCAATGTGAGTAGTTGATAAGTTTGACCAATTTGTAACCACTCATTGAAATTGCAGGACACCTCATTCTAGGAACGAAAACAAAGTTTTTAACAAACATTTTCATGCAAAACAGTAAAACAAAATTTGTATATAAAATTTGTTTCAAAACTAAATTGCAAACAATCATTATAAATACCAACTATTTAGAGTAAATTACTTATTCAGAATTTTATGTAAATGTTTGTGATTTTTGGAAAATTAACATTTACTGAGTTTACTTATAACAAACAATATGTATAAAAAAAGTTTAGCTTGAAAACATATAATGGAAAATATCAACGAATTTTGGATGAATAGAAACGTGCGCTTTTAAAAATCTTAAAAAAGAGCAGAATACTGGATCTCAACTTAAAGTGAACTAGAACTGAACTAGAACTGAACTAGAACTGAACTAGAACTGAACTAGAACTGAACTAGAACTGAACTAGAACTGAACTAGAACTGAACTAGAACTGAACTAGAACTGAACTAGAACTGAACTAGAACTGAACTAGAACTGAACTAGAACTGAACTAGAACTGAACTAGAACTGAACTAGAACTGAACTAGAACTGAACTAGAACTGAACTAGAACTGAACTAGAACTAAACTAGAATTAAACCAGAAATGAACTAGAACTCAACTAGAACAGAATTATAACTAGAAATGAACTGAACTAAAGCTGAACTAGAACTGAACTAAAACTGAACTAAAACTGAACTAAAACTGAACTAGAACTAAACTAGAACTGAAGTTAAGCTCAACAAAAACCAAACTAAAACTGAACTTTTTATCAGTATTTTTATGCCATCCGAATTTTTCTACCTACATAAGTTTAACTATATTTTACAGTTGGTCACATTACTTCCACCAAATATTTATAGTATGAATATGATAAAATGTCATAACTATAAAAACACAAATATATTTGTAAATGAAAAGTGTGTGTATGTACATATGTACACACAATACAACTCAAATAAAATTGTATAAACTTATGACCAGTTGACTGATATCAACACAAGATGATAGAAAATTCAATGAACAAATAAGTTTTTTTATGATCATTTTTCCTCCTTTTTTATTTGTTTGTGGCATATTGTACAATGCGAAAAATATGCCAATAATACAATATTTCAATGAATTAGGGGCTATAGATACAATTTAATTTTATATACAAAAATTTTAAATATAACATAAGTCAAATTTTTTTAATATTTTCCTCAATATATTAATATTTAAGAATGTTTTTATTTTCCTAAAACATAATTAAATGGATTGCAGGCTCTTATTCACAATTTCTTAGTTATCTTCACAAATATTTTGTAAAATGATTCAGTTAAAAGTTTATTTATGCTCCAAAACCACAATAATATCCATTTCTGTAAATATATCTTATGTATAGTTATAAATAGTTGTAGGTACAAATGTACTGATATATGAAGCTCTGTATGCTTCTCCGGAAATTTGGCGGATAATGATAAAAAAGTCCACTATTTTCATTTAATAATATTATGTTTGTTTTATTTATTTTTTATAGCACTTCAATTGAGTTTTAGTCCTTAACCAGTGGGGATTTAAATATTTTTCTTTCATGAGTGTTTGCTTTAATGGAAAACGTCTGTTCTACTTAACTTTAAATTTATCTTATACAAGAAAATTTAAGTAATTTTTTACAGTTTATAAAAGCAAATATTAAAAATTTATCTTAATGAATCATAAATCTATAAAATATGGTTTTTGGGATGATGGTATATTTCAGTATTCTTTCATGATAATTTTAAAGGCGTATACTTAATTTTACTACATATTTCTCACACGCCTACAATGAAATAAAAAATAAACCAAAATCATTATATGCATGTTCCTTTTCAGTTCTAGTTCAGTTCTAGTTCAGTTCCAGTTCAGTTCTAGTTCAAGTTCAGTTCTAGTTCAGTTCTAGTTCAGTTCTAGTTCAGTTCTAGTTCAGTTCTAGTTCAGTTCTAGTTCAGTTCTAGTTCAGTTCTAGT
>NC_060951.1:40770770-40772231 GCF_022045245.1 Lucilia cuprina | reverse complement strand
AACTAGAACAGAACTAGAACAGAACTAGAACAGAACTAGAACAGAACTAGAACAGAACTAGAACAGAACTAGAACAGAACTAGAACAGATCTAGAACTAGAACAGAACATAAAAACTAGAACTAGAAGAGAAGAGAACTAGGACATAACAAAAAAAAAACAAAACAAATTTTTATGTTAATTTGTATAAAGGATATTGAATTCTTAAACAAATTTGTTATTAAATAATTTTAAAAATTTCTATAAATTTGCAGAAAATATTTGTTCTCTGACCCATTGCAAGCAACAATATAAGCAGTGGTAGCAAAAAATACACAGTCATTCAGTTGAATTGTAATGAATGTTGAACAAATAGAATGCGAGTATAAACCAAAAGACCACAACGCGTGAAATCGATTTGTAAAAGAAAATAAAGTTGTTGTTGTTTGGATTCATTTTTCTTCGTTAATTTTTTTGTAGATTTAAATAATATTTTTTATCAGTTGAAAATTTATAACTGTAAAAACATAGATAAATAAATCTGTGAATGTAATATTAGTAGGATGGTTTCACAGAAACATTAACGTATTTTTTTTAATATCAAATAATTAAAGATTTTGAACATATTTAAGGTACACCGGAGTTATGTTAATTGTTCCGCTAAGACTAGAATATCTTTCTAAGTTTCCGCATAAATAGATTATTATAAAATTTTCGAATTAAGTAAACGATCATTTATAAATCTTTATAGAAATTTCAAAGGAATTTTTATTATATATATATTTAATTTTTATTAATACAAAGTTCTTTTGCATATAAATTTTTATTATAAATATCTGGTTTTAAAAACAAAAATATTGAATTTCAATATAGCCTTAAAAAACGAAACTTTGTGTAGCGTTTGCATTTATTCAAATAAAAAATAAACAAAACCAATAACAAGAATACAAATTCTTTTAAATTTTTAGCAGCTATATTAAAAAACAACAGCAACAACAAAACCGCGTACAACTTAAATAATCAAATGTTGAGCTTTTAATTAAGACTATAAAAAAGGTATATTTGTTTAATTCTAAAAATGTATTTATACAATAAACCGTTTGTTATAATTCGGGCATAAATGATTATAAAAATGGAAAAATTTACGATAAAAGTAGAGAGTAAATTAAAAAAGGGATAAAGAAATTAATTGAACTATTTAATCAAGTTGAAATTGTGGTTTTTGTTGGTTATCCATTTTCAATGTACTTGTGCTAATAAATCAGAATTGTTTTAAGAAAAGGATTTTCTTTTTTAAGAATTATTATTTTAAATTAAGTACAATTGAATTGTAATACATATTTGGAATTATTTCGAGATTATTTGGCAAATATTTGTTAAGAACTGAACTAGAACTGAACTAGAACTGAACTAGAACTGAACTAGAACTGAACTAGAACTGAACTAGAACTGAACTAGAACTGAACTAGAACTGAACTAGAAC
>NC_060951.1:40768511-40770670 GCF_022045245.1 Lucilia cuprina | reverse complement strand
ACTATAGACTAGAATATAGACTAGACTATAGACTAGACTATAGACTAGACTATAGACTAGACTATAGACTAGACTATAGACTAGACTATAGACTAGACTATAAACTAGTCCCATATAACCGTTGCCTATAAATGTCATATCACTAACACCATTAAATTCTACATTCATTCATCCATATGAATCAAGTATGAATGTATAGTTGTGCATGGTCGACCATATGATACACTTCACCAATGAGTATGTAAAAATATGTAAAGTTTTTATATATACAGCAAATCCGAAGAAATACATCTAGAACCTTATAGGGCCTGTTCTGCGTTCCTTAACCAGTGCCACAGGTAGGAATCGAATGCATCACCTCCGGTCTACTAGACTAGAGTACTAAACACTAACCTACCGGAGGCAAAGTGTATTTTTTTTTGCAATTATCTTGAAAATTGCAACCTGTAACATGAGCATATACATGACGCTTAGATGAAAAGACAAACGGAAATAGGCTCAGAAAGTGATTCTAAGCCGTATAAAGTGGATATCTAAACCAATAATTTTGTCTGTTACAAACATCAGAAAAAACGCATAACATCCTCCACACTATAGTGGTGCAGGGTATAAAATGTGTGTGACACTAAACTATTTCAAGTATTTTACTTAACTTTCAATTTCATTATTGTACTTTCTTACTTTAGTTCTCGTTTATATTAAAGTTATTTTTCCCAACACAACTCTTGTTTAACTGAACATTAAGTTCCTCCTTTATGCTGTGAGAAGAACAATATTAAATTCCTTTAAAGAACAACACATACTTTTCTTACACAATTTATTATTCCAAATGGGGTACAAGAGAGCAAAATGTCATGATAAATAACTAGAGTTTTTAGTTCATAAAATATGTTCCGTGTTCAGTTCAGTTCAGTTGAACATTTTCTTTGTGTGTTTGTTTGCCTTTTTTCTTATATATACTTAGTACAACAACACCAGTCGATTTAGTTGTATAACGTTTAATGTTCAAGATTGTTTCGCTAAATAAAGTTATTTTTTTTTAAATTTATGTAGTGTTTTTTCGAAATTGTTTAATTTTGTTGTTGTTGTGCTGCTCTACTGTTTGTTGATGGTTTGATTTTATATTTATTTGGAGCGTATAAGTTCGAGCTCATGTTCATGTTACAAACACGAAATAATATTTCAAATTCAATTTTAATTTTATTTAAGTAAACTAAATCCTGGAGGAATGATGTAGGTGAAAAATGAATTGGGTTAAATGTTTAATTATAATAGGAAGTGCAAAAATAATATAAAGTTTTAAGTTGATTGATAAATTGATTCTATTTTCAATAATGATTTAATGCACTAGTTGGCTTTAATAGGACTAGTTTCATGGGTTTTTTGGAGTACAAAAAATTCCAGGGATGTGGAGCTAAAAATATATGCTGCAAAATTTAAGTATTTAAAATCACAGGTTAACTTTCTGATCTTCTTTTACTGTAGAAGTGTAAATTAGCGTTAGAGCAACACAAATAGTTATATGAAATGCCTATGTAGTTTTAAATTTCAGTAACTTATCCGTATTATAAAGAGTAAGAGATCTTATTCAGGATTGATACAAAATGTGCGGAATCTGTAATTATTTATATACATATAACTCATATTTTCCATCTAATATAAATAAAACACTTCTATATTCTTTTTAATTTAAAATCGAAGTTTTTTAAAGTAAATATTTTTACTAACATACACACGCTATATATTGCCTTAAGTATGCTTTCAGTTAAAGAGTAATAAAAAGGATTTTCCTCCTTATATTTCCTTTTACTATAATAAAAAGTGTCACAATTTTACTGCATGCTCGAAGCCAAAATTGATATAAATACAAAGAAAAATA
The DNA here is from genome assembly GCF_022045245.1 of Lucilia cuprina. NCBI lineage: Eukaryota > Metazoa > Arthropoda > Insecta > Diptera > Calliphoridae > Lucilia > Lucilia cuprina. Next base: position 40,768,791 of record NC_060951.1, on the reverse strand, counting down.
TAAAACGACAAAACCATACATGTTACTTGGGACAAAATTTTGTACTTTTTGTGGTAAAATGCGGAAAAATATAAAATCATTATAGAATGGAAAGTTGTTTGGTAACATAAATAACTAAAACAAAATACTTAAAAAAATTGGATAAGTTGTTTTAAAAAGTGGAAGTTTGAAAAAAATGGAACTAGAACAGAACTAGAACAGAACTAGAACAGAACTAGAACAGAACTAGAACAGAACTAGAACAGAACTAGAACAGAACTAGAACAGAACTAGAACAGAA
>NC_060951.1:40764314-40768411 GCF_022045245.1 Lucilia cuprina | reverse complement strand
TCTATAGTCTAGTCTATAGTCTAGTCTATAGTCTAGTCTATAGTCTAGTCTATAGTCTAGTCTATAGTCTAGTCTATAGTCCAGTCTATAGTCTAGTCTATAGTCTACAGACAAAAATATAGACTAGATCATAGGCTAGACTATAGACTAGACTATAACCTAGTCTATAGTCCAGTTGTTAGTATAGTCTATAATCTAGTCTACAGTTTTGTCTATAGTCCATTTTATAATGCATTTTATGGTCTACTCTATAGTCTTGTCTATATTCTAGTCTATAATCTAGCCTATTGTCTGGTCTATAGTATAGATCTAGTATTTAGTCTATTTTATAGTTTTATACGTTTTTTAAAACATTTCCTATATATTCTTCAGGAATCTTTTGTCTCACTGTTCCTAACATTCCCTTAGTCAAAAGTTCTTTTACATTTCTCGAAAAATTACGTAATTAAGAATAATGATGATGATTGTTCTGTGGCTTTTTATAGAAAAAAAGTGAGTTTATTTGAAAAAAAAACAAACTACCTAGCGGGAAAAGGAGGCAGTAATGAGGCCTTACTAAAGGCATTATTTTGCAGACACAAGCACTCCCCGCTGGCGCATGGCGTGTCATTGTCAGCCAAGATCTTGCCTTCTCGCTTATGATAGAAGGATTACTTTTTTTAAACGGTCTTCCGTTGTAAACCTATTAGATCATTCGCTGAAGGCTTATAAGAATACATATAACGTAGTGTATATAAGATGGTGTTTCGTTAGTCATATTAAAAGAATTTCAGTCGGAATATATTCATAAGAGCTTATCGAAGTTTTATAAAACAAATTTTCATAAAAAATTGGTAAATTGTTATCAATAAGCTCCTAAGACATTTACTACATATAATTATCTAAGCAGACATTCTACAAAGCGTACGGAAGCATGGGTTATTAGGGAACATATTATTAATAACTTCGACATTAAACATAAGAAATTGGCACATACGTATTTTTAATTAAAAAACCTACTTTACGAGAACTTTATAACATAACGTTTTGTAAAACACTACGTTTTATTTGGAAAGAAAAAATTACATTCTTCTATTTATAAAAAAAGAGATCAAAATAAATTTTATATAAATTTTATATTTATCATGTTTGAATTTTAATAATTTCTGTTTGTCATTCTTTTGCAATGCAGCATGTGCATGTATCCTACAAGAAGGGGAAGCAATGTGCTTGTGAAATATTTACTGCTAGGAATGAGTATCGCATCTTTTAGAATTTGTAAATATGTCTCTAAGAAGGCCTAAAAATCGAAGTCCTACCATTTTTCCCGCTGGGTAGTTGTAATGAAAATTGTGCTGGTGGTTGAATTTAACATTATTAACGCCATTATTGACATTGATACTGACGTTGATGACAACAAAAGAGCAAGAAAACAATAAAAGAAATATTCAATACTTGCGAAAGAATGAAATAAACGAAATGGTGAATAGTTAAACGATTTCTTTTTATAGTGTGAAATATGTAATAAATATGACATTTGATTACGATAAATGTCAAATGTGATAAATTTATAATTATTTCAAAAGTTTCCTTCAGCTTTATTTATATTGAAAATGTGTGTAATAAACCTAAAATTAGTTATTAATATCTTTGTAAATACAATGGTAAGAATTTATTTTAGTTTGCGTAACGTATTGAACTAATTAAATACATTTTAATCTAAAGGTAAATTTGCTTCAAGTTTGTTTTACGTAATTTAAATTTAAAATCTGTTTAATGTGTATTTATTAATTTATGTATTTATTTATGTATATTTTTCTTAAAACCACAAATAAATACTTTAGTTGTCATGGAGTTGCCAGTATTGTTACATTAATTATTTATGTATTTTTATTTGTTTTTATTAACAACTATAAACATATTAACTCCAATTATTATTTTTAGTTATTAATATGATTTCCTTTTTTTGTGCTAATAAATTTTATTTAATTGTTTAAAAAATGTTATTGCTACATCATTAACATTTAAATTATATGCAAATTAATATGAATGTAGTTTTATAATAGGGAGTGCAATTTTTAAAATTTCACTTTGTATGAAATATCACTTTTTATACAAAATTTTCGAAAATTTCGAAAAATGTTTCTTTTACAAATGTTTCTTTATACAAAGTTTTCGAAATTTTCGGAAAAGCAATTTTTGCGAAATTTCTCTTTTATAGAAATTTTCACGAAAATTCTCTTTTTTTGAAAAAATTCTCTTTTTTTGAAAAAATTCTCTTTTTACCGAAAATCTTCGAAAAAGTTCTCTTTTTTAAAAAATTTTTAAAATTCCATTTTCATAAAAAAAATTCAGAAAATTTCTCTTTCAATAGAAGTTTTTGGAAATTTTCTCTGCTTATAAAAAATTCATGAAATTTTTTATAAATTTTATATGTTTTCAAGAAATTTCATATTAAATAGGAAATTTTCTCTTTTTGTTTAAATTTTTCGGGAAATTTTTATATAATATTTTCGGAAAATTAGAAAAATAGGGAAATTTCCTTTTCTATAGGGAAATTTGAAAATTTCTTTTTCTATAAAGAAATTTTGAAATTTCTGTTTCTATAAGAAAATTTGGAAGTTGTTTATTCTATCGAAAATGTTTAAGAAATTTTTCTTTTTATAAAAAATTTTGGAAAATTCCTCTTTTTATGGGAAATGTTCAGCAAATTAATATTTTTATATAATTGTTAGGGAAATTTCTTTTTATAGAAAATTTTTGGCAAATTTGTCTTCTTATACAATTTTTTCGGAAATTTTTCTATTTTTTATAGACAATTTTTCTTTGAAAATTAAAAAATTTTGGAAAAAAAAATTTTTTATAGAAAATTTGCGCCAAAATTTATATTTTTATAGAAACTTTTTGGAATTTTTTTATAGAAAATTTTAAGCAAATTTCTTTTTTTATAGGAAATGTTCGGGAAGTTTTTGTGTTTATAGAAAATTTCCCAAAAATTTCGGGAAAAAATTCTTTTTTTATAGAAAATATGCTGATTTATATTTTTAAAGAAATTTTCTGGATTTTTTTTTTATAAAACATTTTTAGCAAATTTCTTTTTTTATAGGAAATGTTTGGGAAATTTTTGTTTTATAGCACATTTTTCGGGAAATTTCTACTTTTATAAAAAAATTTAGGAAATTTTTCCCTATTTAAGAAAATTTTAGAAATTTTCTTTATTTATAGAAAAATTTGTTTTTTATAGAATATTATCGGAAATTGCCTTTTACAAAAATGTTCTGAAATTTTCTCTTTATATAAAAATTTTTAGGTATTTTTTTTCTTTTAAAAGAAAATTTCACTTTATATAGAACATTTTGTAATAATTTTTCTTTTGTCCAATTTTTTTTTTTTTAATTTCTCTTTTTATATTTTTTTTCTTTTAAAGATTTTTTTGAAAATTTCTCATTTTATAAAAAATATTGTGAAAAATTTGTTTTATTATTTATACATTTTTCGAAAATTTTTCTTTTCATACAAAATTTTCTCGAATTTTCTCTCTTGAACTTTGATTTGGTTACCCCTATTTCCAAACCAACTTACAATCTCACCCATATGGATAATTGAAATTAACATTTAAATTATGTAATTATTTATTTTTTTTCCACTTTCCTTCATTCAATTTAAACAACTGCTCGTTTACTTGCCACCATTAATGACACGTGTATGCAAGTGTTCATCACATGGTATGGGTTGCGTAAATAGTTTTAACATTTTATTTTTTTATTTTTTCGCTTTTGATCTGCAAATATTAAAATAAAATTATCGACTGTATAAAGTTTAAAGTGTAAACTATAAACTGAATTTTCGTATTAATAATTGTATGACATTCAAACATATCACACTGTCATATATACAATTTAAACATTCATGCCTTAACTTGCAGCCATTTGAACAGAACTGTCTTTTAGTTTGCAATACGGCTCAGCGCTGTGGCATGAACGGTGACAGTAGGTGGCAGGAATAACACTGCCACACAGTGGTATAGGAAAAAAAAAAGAGGGAAATAATTCGGTAACTTCTAAACGGTTAATCCGATTTTAATGAAATTTGGTATGCACAAAGAGGAGGTGTTGTCG
>NC_060951.1:40761990-40764214 GCF_022045245.1 Lucilia cuprina | reverse complement strand
CTAGAACAGAACTAGAACAGAACTAGAACAGAACTAGAACAGAACTAGAACAGAACTAGAACAGAACTAGAACAGAACTAGAACAGAACTAGAACTAGAAAAGAACTACAACACTTTTTATAGTAAAATTTTCACTTAAAACTTTTAGCATAAATTTCAAAAGAATTCTTAAATTGTTTACTTTTATAAAATACACACATTTACCAACTACTTTTTCCTAATAAAAAATTTAGTCACAAAACTTTTTACACCAAAAAGCAATAGAAAACTTGTAAAAAAGTTATTCATTTATAAGTATGCTGTTTCATATAAGTAAGTAATCGTAAATGCACAAGAATATGAGTTCAACCAAACATAAGTAATTTTGATATTGCATTTCAGTCATATTTTTTTCGCCGCTTTTATGTTTGTTTTTACTTTTTGGTCTAAAATCAATTTAAACAATTTCTTTTTCACTCTTACTTTAACCTTCAATTCAATTTTGAGCGCGAAAATTTTTCATATCAAAAGCCAAATAAAATTTAGATTACACCAACACATTTGTATGTACACATGTATGTATATAACTCCGGCAGTTCTATAAAGGGTCCTGAAACCATATGGGTGAGATTTTTACAGGATCACATGATGGTTGTTAATTTGTTATTTATAGAGCGAATTAATATTTGATCGGTTCAACTACATTATTACTTAATCCAGTGATAAATTTAGTTTATGACACAATTACTGCCGGGTGGTATTAAGTGTTTATTCACGATTGCCTGTAGGGCTTGGTGAAGATGGTGGCATTTGGTGGATGCTTATTTATTCGATACAACAATGGAAACAATTTTTTTTTTACAATTTTTGAAATGGGAAAAGTCTCATTGTTATCTTTGAACAAGAATAATTTTTTGAGGGGGGGGGGGGGTTTCAAGAAATTCTTTCATTCAATAAGTTATTCATGTTTTCAGTGATTTTTTTGCGTTTAACGCAGACATGTTTAAAAATTTATTTCTTTTATACCAAACAATCGCATTTTCGTGTGAAATTATTGCAATAAACCGATTTTGAGATGAATTTAACAGAAAATTAAATTTCTGTTTATATGGAAAAATATTAAAAAGAAAATAAAATTAAATACCATGACAACCTGTTTTATTTATTATAAACAATTGTAAACAAACAATATTGTTTATTTATAAATTGTTTCATAAATCACACATAAATTGTTTATCAGGAATTTATGAAGAGCCTTAAAAAAGAGAATTTAAAAAATTTTTTTATAAAACTAGAAAAAAACTGCAAACATTACAACTATTATTAGTACGTCCTTAAAAAGTTGATCCTTACACAAAAATTTAATTTATCTAAATTAAAATAATTTTGAAGATATACAAAATTGTCTGTTCTTTTCTTTATAAGTGTGTCAATGTGTGTTGAAAAAACACATACATAAATAATTAAATTTAATCCTCTTCAATTTCGTTATAAACATACATGTACTCACTCCTACTCTTTTATTATATATGCATACTCTTTTGCTTATACGCTTGTTCGTCTAAAACTCGCTCTCTAACACTTGCTCACTTCGTCTGGCAACTAATATCATAAATATCAATTAAAATTAATTTATGTATGGATTTTAAAATGCAAAACCATTTGTTGTACAATATTATTTACCATAAATTAGTAGTCATTAATTATGACTAAAAATAATACTCTTACTAAAGTAATATAAATAAAATGATATTGTATCGCTATGGCAGTATGTATGCGTCGAGAGATAGAGGCATAAGTTTAGTTGATAATTAATGTTTCAAAAATGTACCTAAAGTTTAATCCGAAAATTATTTTGTAATAACATTTACTTAAAGGATAATATATAAAAAAGGATTATAGATTTTTGCATTAAATAATATTGTTAGAACAACTGACCCCAATAGGTGCAGATATTTTTAAAATTAAATGATAATAACAATATTTAGAAATTTGTACTTACCAAGAACAATGATGAGCAAATATTCCTTTCTACTTTGATGAATATCACTTGCTTATCTGCAAAAGTAATAGAAAAAAAGCGTTAGAAAAATGTGGCTATTAGCAAGAATCAAACTAGAATTAATAATCAAAACTATATTAAAACTGAACTAGAACTGAACTAGAACTGAACTAGAACTGAACTAGAACTGAACTAGAACTGAACTAGAACTGAACTAGAACTGAACTAGAACTGAACTAGAAC
>NC_060951.1:40708449-40761890 GCF_022045245.1 Lucilia cuprina | reverse complement strand
TCGACAACACCTTCTCTTTGTGCATACCAAATTTCATTAAAATCGGATTAACCGTTTAGAAGTTACCGAATTATTTCCCTCTTTTTTTTTTCCTATACCACTGTGTGCCATCAGAAGACTTGCATGTGCATATTTAATTTATGTAATATACAGATGTAATACAATAAAGAGGTTAATTAAACTCTGTTTTTTTTACGATGTCGCCCACCAAAGAGTTGACTGCTTCTACAGTGGTATAAAATCAGTTAAATATTATACATATTTAATGCGATTAATTTTTTAATTGTTTTATCTATCTAAGCCAATAGGTATTTTTGTTACTCCTAAGACTCTAACTTTTTTGTTGGTGTTTGATTAAATTGTTTGTTCTACTGTTTTGCATTTACAATTTCTTTATTCCACAAGCGTATTTAATTAGGTTAACAAAAATTGATTATACCAAACATCACCAACACCAGCAACAACATCAACATTCCACGAAATAAAATACATTACACACATGGATGAATAACTCACCATACCGCACGTTCATTAGCCTGGTGCCAAATAATTCTCTTTTTTAAGAAATATTTGTAAAAATTCTCTTTTTATATAGAAAACTTCTGGGAAAATTCGTGAAAAAAAATATTTTTTTAGAAATATTTTCGACAAAATTCGTTTTTTATAGAAAATCTGTTAGAAGCAGAAAATTCTCAAGAATTTATATAAATATTTCCATAAAATTCAATTTTTTAAAAAAATTATTTTGAGAAAATTACCTTTTTATATAAAATTGCAGAAAATATTTTACTTTTAAAAAATATTCGCGATAAATTTATTTTAATTTAAAAATTTCTCTTTTTTAAAAAAAATTCTTTTTTATGGAAAATTTGGAAAAAATTCGCGAGTAATTTGTATTTTTTATAAAAATTTATAGAAATAATTAGATAAAAATTCCATTTTTCTAAAAAATATTTTTTTATACAATTTATAATATTTTTTAAATATTCGCGAAAAACTTCTCTTTATTAAAAAATGCGCCAGAAAAATTTCTCTTTTTTATAAAACAATTTTTGACAAAATTCTGTTTTTATAGAAAATTTTCAGGATAATTTTCTAGAAATTTTTATTTTTTTCCTCTTTTAAAGAAAAAGTTTCTTCAAGATTCTCTTTGTATAGAACATTTTTTAAAAAAGTTTCTTTTTTATAGAAAATTCACGAGAAAATTTTCATTTTCACCAAAAATTATTTTCTCTTCTTTTTTTTTCTTATATAATTATCAAAAAACCCTTCTTTATAGAAAATTTCCAACAAAATTATTTTTTTATGAAAAGTTCACAACTAAGTTCTCCATTTTATAAATTTTTGAACAAAATTATCTTTTTAAAGAAAATTTATAAAAAAAAAAACAGGAAAGTGCCTTTTTTATTGAAAATTTTCCATCTGTCTGTTTGTCTGTCTGCTTGTCTCTCCGTTTATGTAAAATTTGTTATTAAGCCTATTGAAAATTGTTAAAACCGGTTTATTAGTTCACCTAGCCCCCTTACAACCTTACCCCCAAATAGAGCTTTTGAGTCCATAATTATGTTAAATATTCAAGTCTGAATGTTACTGAGGATTTTCGCAATGATCAGCCTTCATTTGACCCTAGACCCCATACAAAGTGCCCCTCAGAAAATTATTCAAAAATCTTTAAACTCAAGTAGAAATTAGTTAAAAAACAAAATAAATTTAAAATCATTATTATTAAAATTAATCTATATTTTTTAGTTGCTATTCACTGATGTAGGGTATCATATGTTAAGCTAGGCCCGACTATAGATTATTACTTGTTATAGAATAATTCCTGTCAAAATTCTCTTTTTAGAGAAAATTTTCGTAAAAATTCTTATTTTTATAGAATTTTTATGAAAAAAATTTCCTTTTTGTAGATATTTTCCGAAAATACTCTTTTTAGAAAAATTTATTAAGAAAATTTCTTTTGAGATCTTTTTATACCCTACACCACTATAGTGGGGAGGGTATTATACGTTTGTGCTGATGTTTGTAACATACAAAAATATTGGTCCAATACCCACCTTAAAGTATACCGATCGATTCAGAATCATTTTTTGAGTCGATTAAGACATGTCCGTCCGTCTGTCCGGCTGGCTGTCCATGTAGACCTTGTGCGCAAGGTACCAAGCATGTTTTTTGGCACAGGGACGAAGCCTATTGAAAATGGTTGAAATCGGTCCATTATTTCACCTAGCCCCCATACAACCGTACCTCCCGATTTGAACTTTTTATGCCACAATATCTCTTTAAAAATTGGCACAAATATGTTTTATATAAGTATAAATAACACTGCAGATTTTCGTAAGGATCGGCCTATATTTGACCCAAGCCCCCATACAAACCCCCCTTCAAAAAATGACTTAAACGTCTAAAATTGACTTGTAACCATTTGTATCGCAATGAAACTCAACAAAACTAACTGTTATTTAGAAATATATCCTTTTCCCAAATTAACTGAGGATCGGTCCTTATTTGACCAATATAAAGCCTCATTTAGAAATTTTAGTTTTTTATCAATGGCTTAATAAATAAATAAATAAATTGCTTAAATATTGTGGAATTATTGGTAATATTCAACATAAAACTTTCTTTATCAAAAATAAAGATTTTATAAAAAGTACAATTTTTAAAAATGTACTCATGGTGTAGGGTATTATATGGTCGGCCATGTCCGACTATACTTTCCTACTTGTTTATTGAAACATTTTATGTAAATTATATTTTTATAAAAAAATTCTCAAAAAAATCATTTTTATAGAAAAATTTTCTTTTAATATAAAATTTTCGAAAAAATTCCTTTGTTTATAGAAAAATTTTGAGAAAATTCTCATTTTGATAGAAAAATGTTGAAAATTTTTTTTGGAAAAAGTCTATTTTTTATAGAAAAATTTTTAAAACACTCTTTTTTTCATTACTTAAATTATGTTTTTATAGAAAAATTCTCAAGAAAATACACTTTTATAGTAAAATTTTCTTTTAATAACAAATTTTCGAGAAATTCCTTTGATTATAGAAAAATTATGAGAAAATTCGCATTGTTCTCACTGTTCAACAATTATTTGGAAAAATTCCCTTTTTTACAGAAAAATTTTTTAAATACTTTTTTTTGTAAAAGTTAATTCCTTTTTTTATAAAAAAAAAAAAAACACTTCCTCATAGAAAATTAAAAAAATCTATTTTTCCTAAACTTTCAAAAAATGTTCATTTGTAGAAAATTTTCCCCTTGTAGAAATTTTCTATGTATTCACCAATTACCTTAATGTGTATAGATGTTTTTCAAAAGTTTGTAAAATGAAATTTATTCACACGTTTATGCGTTCACTTATACGTAATGGTAATGTTACGCTTATAATAAACATTATACGCCACACGAGGTGCAATGTAATGTTGTGTTGCATACAGCTGTACTCCTTGAATTTATGTTTATATAAAATGGTATATGTTTTTTTTATTTCTCAGCCTCAAAATCAAAAGTCGTTGTGGCTACTACTTCTGTGCTGCTGTTGCTATTACTGTTTCATAATTGGCCATTTTTACTGTAATTAAAAATCGTTCAGGCATGTGTTGAGGGATTTTAGCGTTAAAACGCAAGAAATTTTGCATACCAAAAATTTACAAAGTAAATTGGGTCAAATTAATTAATTATTTTCGATTAGAGCCAAGCGAAAGGATTTAGATGATGCAGTCAATAACGTGTGGTTCGCCTAGTTTTAAAATAAAGTAAAAGAAATCTTAGTGGGTGAAAATTAAAAGAGTGGGAATAGGGTAAATATATCAAAGACTTTACACACAATATTAAATTAAGCAAAATATTATTTTATTTCATTTAAATTAAAAAAAAAAAATCTAAAATCAATATTGCAAATATTTTTTTAATTGAAAAGTTATTCTTTTTATAAAATATTACAATAACACAACATATTTAATTTCTTTAATAAATAATTTTCTTTTTCATATATATTTAACAATTACTATACACTTCAAACTAAAAATATTTTCAATTTATAAACCACTTTATCTAATTTAAAAACTCATCAATTAAATTTTCTTTATAAAATTTACAATTTTCTTTATTAGACAAACAAAAAATATGTATAATAACAATAATATAATAAAGTGTTTTTTTATACATATTTTACTATACAACAACCATTAATTAATTTATGTATAAACATCAAACTGCACCACCACCATTAATTAATTAATTTACAATTATTACTAATTAGATTTAACAACAAGAACATAAATTAATTGCTGTTGTTCAGCCAACTGGCTGTATTTGAAAATTAATCTTGTCAGCATTGCAAAATTTTAAAGAAACGCCCTCATAACATTGTAAGTCCTCCAGCTTTATGTTGGTTGTAAATTCAAAGGAAGATATTAATTTTATCAAAACAATTTTTGACAAGTAGATACTGTAACGATAACCTTTTTATTAAAGAGAAAAATAAAAGCAAATGAAAACAATATAGAATATAGAAAATATGTTAAGGAGTTTAATAGTAAAAAGTACACAATTAATTTAAAAAAATATTAAAAATGTCTAGACTCGTACAATAGATTATTAAATTATCAAAAGATATTTTTTCAAAGCACCGTTTATACCTTTTAACTATTATGATTGCTCATAATTTGTTTTGCCAGCTTCATCTTTATAACTAAGGTGTATCTTTGTGTTTTAATTACAAATCTGTTCTTAGTAAAGAACATATTAGTTTCAAATTAAAGCCACTAAAGCAAATGAACAAACTAAGAAAAATGTATGTACTAAAAAAGATAGTTGCTACAAGAATTCAAACACACTTGAAAACACTTACTTAATGCTCATAAACTTGTACATTTCGAAAACGCAAAAACTTACAGTCAAAATGTTTGTATGTATCATGCAGACCTTTAATAGGATGGATGGGAAATTTTACAAAAATTTCTCTTCTTAAAGAAAATTTTTATAATATCCTTCTATATAAAAAAAGTTTAGAAAAATTATAATTTTTTAACATTTCTCTTTTTAAAAAACAATTTTCTAAAATTTTCTTTTTTTTAATTTTCGGGAAAATTCTCTTCATAGGCTAATTTTTAAGAAAATTCTCTTTCTATAGAAATTATCATTTTTACCGTTTTATAAAAAAATTCAAAACTATAACTTTTTCCTTATTAAAATTTTTTCTTTTTTTAACTTTTCGAGAAAATTCTCTTTTCATAAGAAATTTATAAGAAAATTATTTTGTTTTAAAAAAATTATTTTTTTATAGAAAATTTTCGAAAAAATTCTCTTTTTTTAAGAAATTTAAAAACAAAAATCATTATATAGAAAATGTTTTTGAAATTTTCTGGAAAATTTCCTTTTTATAAAAAATGTTAAGAAAATTTTCCTTGTTTATAAAAACTTTTCGAGAAAATTCCTTTTTATAGAAAATTATCTTTTTATAAAAAATTTTCGAGAAAGTTCTCTTTTTATAGGAAATTTTTGACAAAATTCCCTTTTTATATAAAATTTTCGAAAAAATTCTCTTTTTATAGGAATTTTGAGAAAATTCTCTTTTTATAAGGAATTTTCAAGAAAATTCCCTTTTTATAAGGAATTTTCAAGAAAATTCCCTTTTTAAAAAAATTCTCTTTTTATAAGGAATTTTCAAGAAAATTCTCTTTTTATAGAAAATTATCTTTTTATAAAAAATTTTCTAGAAAATTCCCTTTTTAAAGGGAATTTTCGAAAAAAAATCTCTTTTAATAGGAAATTTTCGAAAAAAAATCTCTTTTAATAGGAAATTTTCGAGAAAATTTTCTTTTTATAGGAATTTTGAAAAATTTCCAGAAAATTTTCTTTTAATAAAAAATTATCTTTTTATAAAAAATTTTCGAGAAAATTCTCTTTTTATAGGAAATTTTCAAGAAAATTCTCTTTTAATAGGAAATTTTCGAGAAAATTATCTTTTAATAGGAATTTTCGAGAAAATTCTCTTTTTATCGGAAATTTTCGAGAAAATTCTCTTTTAATAGGAAATTTTTGAGAAAATTCACTTTTAATAGGAAATTTTCGAGAAAATTCTCTATTAATAGTAAATTTTCGAGAAAATTTTTTTAATAGGAAATTTTCTAGAAAATTCCTTTATTATAGAAAATTATCGTTTTATAAAAAATTTTCGAGAAAATTTTCTTTTTATAGGAAATTTTCGAGAAAAATCTCTTTTAATAAGAAATATTCAAGAAAATTATCTTTTAATAGGAAATTTTCAAGGAAATTCTCTTTTTATAGGAAATAAAAAATACTCTTTTTATAGAAAATTTCGGGAAACTCCTTTTATATAAAATGTTCAAGAAAATTATCTTTTTATAGAAAAAATTTTTAATATTATTCTCTTTTGATAGAAAATATTTAAAAAAAATTCTCTTTTGATAGAAAATTTTTAAGAAAATACTCTTTTTATATAAGTTTTTAGAGAAAATTCTCTTTTTTTATAGAAATTTTTAGAGAAAATTCTATTTTCATAGAAATGGTTAGAGAAAATTCTATTTTTATAGAAAATTTTCTTTTTATAATTTTTTTTTAATAAAATTCTCTATTAATAGAAAATTTTCTTTTTATAGAAAATTTTTACAAAAAATTCTTTTTTAATTGAAAATTTTTAGGAAAAATTCTCTTTTTATTGAAAAATCTCTTTTTTTTAGAAAAGTTCAAAAACTTTTCTTTTCATTAAGAATATTTCTTGTAGAAATTTGTTTCAAAAATATAATTTTACAGAAAATTTTTCAGAAAAGCACTTAGTTTTATAAAAATTGTCTAGAAAATCCTGCTTTTATGAAAGTTGTCGAAAAAATTCTCTCTTTGCCAAAAATTTAATAAATATTTTTATAAAAATTACAAAACTAAATTTCTACAAAAATTATCCTTTTATAGAAAATTTTCTTTTACATAAAACACCCTCCCTAATATTAATAAACATGTATACTTACATATGTATGTATGTAAACACTCACCTATACAAGTGCGTAATCCTTTTGAAAATGGTACAAATGCATAAGAATGTCTCGATGTTGCCGCCAATCCTGCTGACGATGATATAGAAGTTTCATTCAATTTCATTTCATTTTCATCTCCTATTTTCTCATCATTTCGATATTGATGTTGTGGTTGATGTTTTTTTGAAAAATTTTCCGGATAAAATTTCAAAGCATTTGCACCCCAATACTTTTCATTACGTTGCATGTTAAATATATCCAATGCAATCATTGTATCTTTGGGTACAACTACATGACGACAACTGCATCTAGTAGAAGTGTTTTTGTTGTTGTTGTTGCTTAATGCACAAGTACATTTGTCACGTTGTATTACATTCAATTGAAAATCTGCACTGGCATTACGTAAATTCATGGGAACCGTTGTCAATAAACGTAACGACTCATTTATAATCATGTCAAGGTATGGCATATTCAGTAAATGTTCTATGGTTACTTTCACATCACAATCATTCAACATCTCATTCCCATCAACATCATCATCATCGCTATCAAGAGAATCATTATAACCACTACTACCATTACCACTATTGGTACTTCTACTATTGCTACTACTACTACTAGTAGTAGCAAAAGTACTTCTTCGTATATCATCATTATTCACATCACCTTCACAATCTGTCGTATTGAAATCCAAATCTCTGTCAATCGTATTTGCACATGTTTTATGGTAGTTTGTTTTTGTTGCATTTGTATCTTTAATATGTTTTATTGATGTTGTTGCTATTTCTGCTGCTGTTGTCAAGTTCGTTTTATTATTGGTTTTACTCTTTGACAACAACAACACTTGTGTGATTTCATGACGTAATTTCATTTGACATTCGTGGTTAATTGCCAAACATAGTAATGCGTTAATAATGCAACTCGATACGGTTTCAAAGGACTACGATTTTTTATGACATAAAGAGTAAAAAGTATTTAAAAAATTAAAAGCAAATATACAAATATGCAATTTACAAAAAGCATGAAGTGAAAGTTAATATGATTGTAAAAGAGGTTAACATTAATGATAAATGAAATGAGAACAGAAATAAAAAGAAATTCACAGAAATGTTGTAATGGTTTCATGACTATAATAACGAAATGTTGTTAAATTACAAAAAAAAAAAAAAAACTTTTGTATAAAAAATTTTGTAAAATTATCTTCTTATACAAAAATATTCATACTCCTTCTCATATGAAAATTTCTATTTTATTAAAAAAAAATCATATTTTTTACTTTTATTTCCCCATCTAGTTACACTAACAAATTATTATACATTTAAAATCAACTTTAATACAATTTTCAACTCCTTTTCTCATTTCACATAAACTTTTAATGAGTAATAAAATAACAATAAAATCTATAAGATACTTACCACCACAACCATCGATTGTGATTCATTCATAATATCTTCCAATGTCAATTTACCAGTCTGAGCCAAATAAAATATTTGATCAATAAAAATACGATGTTTTTGTTGCTGCTGCTCCTGCATGAAAGCATTTGCATCTGAGTCTGGCAAAAATGAAAATTCTTTCATATTATTTTTTAACGCATCATTGGCAGCTGCAGCCGTTCTAGTGCCAGTAAAATTATGATTTTCTCCATTTTCTTCAGTTTCTTGTCGTGTATTAGTTGCAGTTGCAAGATTACTTGTTGTAGTTTTGATGTCTACCTTCTGGCGGTATTGTTCTAGTCTATGTTGCCATTCAATATGTTTGAGTTTCACAATCTAATATATATTTTTTTAATTTTGTAGTTTTAAGTTTGCGGAAGAAAGTGGAAAAACCGACAAGACCATGAAACATTAAAAAATCAGTGTATATATGATTTTCTTTTCTGGTTTATATTAGGAGTATTAAGTTTTTACAGCCAGAGAAATTAAACAAGGTCCATAAAATATATGTATGACTATATACTAGACCAGAGACTAGACTATATACTACATCAAAGACAAGAGTATAGACTTGACTATAGAATAGTCTGTAGACAACACTATAGACTAAACTGTAAACCAGACTATAGACTAGACAAGACTATAGAATAGATTATAAGCTATGTACTAGACTATAGACTATAGACTAGACTATAGACTAGACTATAGACTAGACTATAGACTAGACCATAGACTAGACTATAGACTAGACTATAGACTAGACTATAGACTAGACTATAGACTAGACTATAGACTAGACTATAGACTAGACTATAGACTAGACTATAGACTAGACTATATAGACTAGACTATAGACTAGACTATAGACTAGACTATAGACTAGACTATAGACTAGACTATAGACTAGACTATAGACTAGACTATAGACTAGACTATAGACTAGACTATAGACTAGACTATAGACTAGACTATAGACTAGACTATAGACTAGACTATAGACTAGACTTTAGACTAGACTATAGACTAGACTATAGACTAGACTATAGACTAGACTATAGACTAGACTATAGACTAGACTATAGACTAGACTATAGACTAGACTATAGGCTAGACTATAGACTAGACTATAGGCTAGACTATAGACTAGACTATAGACTAGACTATAGGCTAGACTATAGACTAGACTATAGACTAGACTATAGACTAGACTATAGACTAGACTATAGACTAGACTATAGACTAGACTATAGACTAGACTATAGACTAGACTATAGACTAGACTATAGACTAGACTATAGACTAGACTATAGACTAGACTATAGACTAGACTATAGACTAGACTATAGACTAGACTATAGACTAGACTATAGACTAGACTATAGACTAGACTATAGACTAGACTATAGACTAGACTATAGACTAGACTATAGACCAGACTATAGACTAGACTATAGACTAGACTATAGACTAGACTATAGACTAGACTATAGACTAGACTATAGACCAGACTATAGACCAGACTATAGACTAGACTATAGACTAGACTATAGACTAGACTATAGACTAGACTATAGACTAGACTATAGACTAGACTATAGACTAGACTATAGACTAGACTATAGACTAGACTATAGACTAGACTATAGACTAGACTATAGACTAGACTATAGACTAGACTATAGACTAGACTATAGACTAGACTATAGACTAGACTATAGACTAGACTATAGACTAGACTATAGACTAGACTATAGACTAGACTATAGACTAGACTATAGACTAGACTATAGACTAGACTATAGACTAGACTATAGACTAGACTATAGACTAGACTATAGACTAGACTATAGACTAGACTATAGACTAGACTATAGACTAGACTATAGACTAGACTATAGACTAGACTATAGACTAGACTATAGACTAGACTATAGACTAGGACTATAGACTAGACTATAGACTAGACTATAGACTAGACTATAGACTAGACTATAGACTAGACTATAGACTAGACTATAGACTAGACTATAGACTAGACTATAGACTAGACTATAGACTAGACTATAGACTAGACTATAGACTAGACTATAGACTAGACTATAGACTAGACTATAGACTAGACTATAGACTAGACTATAGACTAGACTATAGACTAGACTATAGACTAGACTATAGACTAGACTATAGACTAGACTATAGACTAGACTATAGACTAGACTATAGACTAGACTATAGACTAGACTATAGACTAGACTATAGACTAGACTATAGACTAGACTATAGACTAGACTATAGACTAGACTATAGACTAGACTATAGACTAGACTATAGACTAGACTATAGACTAGACTATAGACTAGACTATAGACTAGACTATAGACTAGACTATAGACTAGACTATAGACTAGACTATAGACTAGACTATAGACTAGACTATAGACTAGACTATAGACTAGACTATAGACTAGACTATAGACTAGACTATAGACTAGACTATAGACTAGACTATAGACTAGACTATAGACTAGACTATAGACTAGACTATAGACTAGACTATAGACTAGCCTATAGACTAGACTATAGACTAGACTATAGACTAGACTATAGACTAGCCTATAGACTAGACTATAGACTAGACTATAGACTAGACTATAGACTAGACTATAGACTAGACTATAGACTAGACTATAGACTAGACTATAGACTAGACTATAGACTAGACTATAGACTAGACTATAGACTAGACTATAGACTAGACTAGACTATAGACTAGACTATAGACTAGACTAGACTATAGACTAGACTATAGACTAGACTAGACTATAGACTAGACTATAGACTAGACTATAGACTAGACTATAGACTAGACTATAGACTAGACTATAGACTAGACTATAGACTAGACTATAGACTAGACTATAGACTAGACTATAGACTAGACTATAGACTAGACTATAGACTAGACTATAGACTAGACTATAGACTAGACTATAGACTAGACTATAGACTAGACTATAGACTAGACTATAGACTAGACTATAGACTAGACTATAGACTAGACTATAGACTAGACTATAGACTAGACTATAGACTAGACTATAGACTAGACTATAGACTAGACTATAGACTAGACTATAGACTAGACTATAGACTAGACTATAGACTAGACTATAGACTAGACTATAGACTAGACTATAGACTAGACTATAGACTAGACTATAGACTAGACTATAGACTAGACTATAGACTAGACTATAGACTAGACTTAGACTAGACTATAGACTAGACTATAGACTAGACTATAGACTAGACTATAGACTAGACTATAGACTAGACTATAGACTAGACTATAGACTAGACTATAGACTAGACTATAGACTAGACTATAGACTAGACTATAGACTATAGAAGACTATAGACTATAGACTATAGACTATAGACTAGACTATAGACTAGACTATAGACTAGACTATAGACTAGACTATAGACTAGACTATAGACTAGACTATAGACTAGACTAGACTATAGACTAGACTATAGACTAGACTATAGACTAGACTATAGACTAGACTATAGACTAGACTATAGACTAGACTATAGACTAGACTATAGACTAGACTATAGACTAGACTATAGACTAGACTATAGACTAGACTATAGACTAGACTATAGACTAGACTATAGACTAGACTATAGACTAGACTATAGACTAGACTATAGACTAGACTATAGACTAGACTATAGACTAGACTATAGACTAGACTATAGACTAGATTATAGACTAGATTATAGACTAGACTATAGACTAGACTATAGACTAGATTATAGACTAGACTATAGACTAGACTATAGACAAGACTATAAACTGTTATATCTAATTTGTGTCGACAACATGACAAGCAAAAAATATTTTAAAATAAAATAAAAACTTACGTTTGTCACAAAATCTGTAACCAACTTGTTGGCTCTTTTTGATTTTTCATAGTTTTTATTGTCCAACAAACGAAAGATGAAGTCTATTTGATACCATGGCTTCAGTATTCTCAAAGCAGTTAGTTCCATTAAACTGCATCATGGAAATAAAAAGATGTTAAAAATGAACATTTTGCATGTTTATTAAAAAAAAATAAAACAAAAAAGTTTATGTTGTTGAAATACCAAGAATGTCCATTGGTTGGTTGGCGAAAAAAATTATAAACATTAGTTTATTAAAAAAAAGGAAAATAACTGACAAAACAAACTTTATACTTACTATCTATAAGACTGAGCGATGAACTTTTCATCGTTTTGCAGGAAATTTGTTTCAAAACCCATTGTTGTTACTGGAAAAAAAATAAACAATTATTGTTTACCCCTCCTTTTGTAAAGATAATTAAAAATTTTATTAAAATTTAAAAAGATGTTTATTAATAACTACAAAAAAAGTAATATTAAAGAATAAAATTGAAACGAAAACAAATTCGTTTATGTGTTTAAACTTTTGTCATAATAAACCAAAAATACTTACAACATGATACCTCCAAAACAGCTCGTGTTATTAGATCCTCAAAACTTTTAAATTTAACTTCTTTGCAATCCAGCAAATCCTCAGAGATTTTTACTTTCAACTCATTAGAAATACGATTAAAAATTTCAAAGAAACTAACAAGAGTATTATGACTAAAAGCTGGATTTAGTTGTTTACGGCGTATTTTCCATTGTTCATCTTTTATTTTTATTTTGTTGATATTTTATTCAAAGTTAGTAGTTTTTCCCACATGGACATGATAAATGTTGTTTGAATGAATATATAATAAAGAATTTTATAAATAACAAAGCATTAGGATTTTTAGTATTTTAAGGACATGAGTTTTTAACACACTAACAGAAGTTATACATACAGATTATAATGTTTTGTATTTAAATAGTTTTTAAAGAAACTAGATATGTATGTGTAAGTGAGTTGGGTTCTCCAAACTATGTTACGTTTAGGATTTTTATATTTTTAACTTAAGGCTAAACTGTAAATATATGTATATCTACTAGACTCAAACTAAACATTATCTATGATCTTGACTTAAGTCTGATTTATAAACTAGTCTTGTTCATAGAGTAGATTATAGTCTAAATAATTAAAAAGTCTTTAGTCGTATAGGTATGTAATCTGATCTATAAACTAAACTGTAATGTATTACATAGTAATCTGTAGTTTGGTCCATGATCAAGACTATGGTCTGTTCCATAGGCTGGACTAACATCTGGTCCATAAACTAGACTAAGTTCTTGTCCATAGACTAGATTGTGGTGTGGACCATAGACTCTATTATGGTCGTATCTATAGACCTACAATTGATGTAGTGTACTACATATTCCATAGTAATCTGTAGTCTGGTCCATAATCAAGACTATACTCTGGCCCATCGACTAGATTATAGTCTGATTCATAAACTAGGATATAGTCTTGTTCATAAGTAGAATATAGTCCAAACAATTAAAGAGTCTTTAGTTGTATAGATATGTAATCTGATCTATAAACTAGACTGTTTTGTACTACATAGTAATCTGTAGTTTGGTCAATGGCCAAGACTATGGTCTGTTCCATAGACTGGACATAGACTAGATTGTGGTCTGGACCATAGACTAGATTATGGTCTGATCTATAGACTATATTATGGACTGATCTATAGACCAAACTGTAGTGTACTACATAGTTCATAATAATCTATAGTCTGATCCAATTGAGTGGAATATAGTCCTAACAATTAAAGAGTCTTTCGTCGTGAAGATATGTAATCTGATCTAGTGTACTACTGTAGTGTACTACATAGCCCATAGATATATGTAGTCAGGTCCATAATGGAGACTATAGTCTGTTCAATAGACTGGACTATGATCTGGTCTATAAACTCGACTGTAGTGTACTACATAGTCCATAGTAATCTGTAGTCAGGTCCATAATCAAGACTATGATCTGATCCATAGATAGAACTAAGATCTGGTCCATAAACTATACTAAGGTCTTGTCCATAAACTAGATTGTGGTCTTAACCATAGAATTTTCAGGAAAATTATTTTAGAAAATTAGAAAATCTTTGAGAAAATTCTCTTTTATAGAGAACTTTTCAAGTAAATTTTCTTTTTATAAAATTTTCTGAAAAATTTAACTCTTTAAAATAAATTTTACTAAAAATTTTTATATAAATTTTAAAATTTGTATTCAAATCTGTTGAAATAATTTTCTATTATGACACGTTTAATATACATATGTATATGCATAGTAAATATAACATCTGCTGCTGCAAAACTCTATATCCTATATAACATTCATTTAAGGATACTGATATTGTCCTAGACCAAACATACATACATAAATACATATTCATGAAATACTAACCTTTGGCATGTAATAAACCCTTGTTGGCATAGAAACCATTTTGTAAAAATGTCTTATTTAAACACTCTGGTGCAGTGAGGATACTTTCCATAGTCTCTGGATCATCAACATACAACAAAATTCGGTTAAACACAATAATGGCCAAAGGGAATTGAAAATATTTATGACAACGTTGAATGCTGCTCATAATACCTGTGTCGGTTGGTAGTAACCAGGAAAGATGAAAAACGGAAAAATGAAAAAATGAAAACAAATAAAAAACTTTTTCAAAATTTAATTGACTGACACACTGTGTGGTAGATAAAGATCATAATCAGGATGATGAGAATGAGTATAATGTTGTGTAGGAAGATTTAAAGATAACTTAAGATTATATGAGTAAATTGAATTATGAATGACTTGGCAAATGGGAAAGTTTTTAAAAACTTAACTTTTAGGTTCCAGATAAATAATTAACAACAACCATAATATGGGTTGTTGGAGTAGGCCACGCCAACCATTTAGTTGCCATATAAAATACCAACATTTACGTTGTTTATAAATTATTAAACAAATCAAACAAATTATATAAAATAATAAACTATTCATAATGTTAATATTGTTGCTGATGTTGTTGTTTTTTGTTTATGCTGCTACTGGTACTTGTTGCTGCTGCTGTTGTTGTCTTTATTGGGATATTAGTAATCGTTTTTATTGTTCAAATATATAAATATAGAATTGTCATTTACATTTCTGTACTTTAATATAACATTTAGTTTTACTGACACGTTTTAGTAATTATTTCATATTTTCATTAGAAAAAAATATTTCTTTTATTAATGAAATTTAATAAAAATTCGTTTTTATGCACTTTATCGGTGTGAATACAGCAAAATTTGAATAACAACTGATGGGATTATTTGATTGAAAACTTATTTTATATGACAATTCAGAGATGAAAAGATTGTTTATTACAAAAATTACACAAATCTTTTTATATAAAATTTTCGAAAAAAAACAAATCTCTTATTTTTAGAAAACTCTCTTTTTAATAAATTATTTACAAAAAAATCTTTTTATTTTAGAAAATTTGTTTTTGTTAAAAAAAATTTTCGAACCTGTTGAAATAATTTTCTTTTTAAAGAATTTTTTTAAATACAATTTTTCTTTTTAATAAAAACTTTTTTTCACATTCGAAAAATCGAATTTTTTTCATTATATCAAAAATTTATAGATAATTTTTCTTGTTTAAAAAGTAAACAAATAATTTCCACATTTTTTATAGAAAATTTTCACAATTTTTGTTATTTTTCTTAATTTAATACATTTTTTAACCGTTTCAAATGTAAACGCTACCAAAGACTTTAACCTTTAGTATCGGCATCAACCATTTATTAATTACATATAAGTTGGCTACACTACACATTAGTTGGCTATACTAATAACATTGCCAGTAAAAACACTATTTTAGACGTTTTTCAGACTCAAGAACTACGGCAACTCTGTAAATTGACAATTCATGAAATTTGTTTGTTGCTCTAGAAAATATTGTTTGTGTTTTTGTTAAAAAAAAAAGATATAAATTATTTTAAAAAAATGTCGCGTGAAGAAAAACAATTAGATGCCACTCTGGATGCAGTGTTAAATCGTTTAAATGATTTGAAAATGTCCATTGGAGCCATGATACATAAATTAGAAACGGAATACGAAACCATCAGTTGGCCACAATTTCTCGATAATTTTGCCTTAATCTCCAGTCATGTAAGTAGGAAGTTTTTAGGTTTTATATAAAAATCTAAAAAAAACTAACTTATACAGCTTACCGGTCTATCGAAAATCTTGTCGAAAGAAATATGTCCACCCCTAAGAAATCGTACTGTTCTGCCACTAATACTATCACCCGATAGGGATGAAATTTTAGTGAATTTGACTCAAGGAAGAGTTCCAGTTTTTTCACATGATAATGTACCAGACTATTTGCGTACTAAACCAGCACCGCTGGCTGAACAGAAAATGTTACAAAACGAACAAAAAGCCAATAGTCTGACAAATGAAGCGGCTAGCAAACAGGTGGCTCAATACAATAAAGTTGTGTCTCATGTCTTGGAAATAGTTAGCAAACAACGTGAAGACTGGGAAATAGACTCTTCATCGAGAGCTGGTATACAACAGACGAGTAGTATGGCTGATACACATGCTCTGGTGGCAGCAGTCGGTATGGGTAAAGGCTTAAAATTAACTATGCCTATGTCAATACCCGGTGGTGGTCCTGGCAGTATGATGGTACCACCCGCCATAAGACCACCAGCACCTATGAGTTCGGTTAGTCCTGGCGGTGTCAATCAACTGGGCAAAGCTCCTTCGGCTATTAAGACCAATATTAAGTCAGCTATGCAAGTGCATCCATTTCAAAGATAAGGATGTAGTTTGGTTAAAGGTTTGTTAGTTTTAAAAATTTAATAAAATAGCAGTAATAAAGTTAAATTTTGCGAAAAAAATAAAATATTTATTTCAAACAAATTAAAAAAAAGTAATTTTATAAAAATCTTAATATTTATTTAATATTTTGGAAAAAGTTTTTTTAATGAATTTAAAAAAATGCATTTGAGAAAATTTGAAGATTGGCTATAAAAATTTTTGAGAATTTTCCATAAAAAAATCTAGAAAATTTTTTTAACAAAAAACTAAAATTTTCAAAAAAAAAAAAGTGAAATCAAAAGTATTCCATAAAAAGAGAATTTATTGAGAAATAGTTTATTTTGAATTAACATAATTTTTAATTTTCATGATTTATTGGTATTATCGGTTTCCATTCATTGGGATTGACAAAAATATCTGATACAGTACCGCGTAAAGTAAATATTCCACGATTCAATGGTACCGGTTTTGGTTTCTTATCAACATTTGCTATCCAATTTTCCCAAGCTTCGGCTGCCATCTGACGTCGTTGTTCCTCTAATTGACGACGTCGTTGCTCTTCTTGCCGTTTGAGCATACGACGACGTTCCTCTTCCAAACGTTTTGCTCTTTCCCATTCAGCTAAACGCATTCGAGCCTCTTCGTTTGTGACCTGAGGCCGTGGTCGATTGTCTAAACTCGTAACAGACTTAATACAAGTGCTGGTTGTGGATTGTTGATTTATAGTGCACTGTGATTTTTTCTGTAACCATTTTTCATATTTCTCTTGTGCTAGACGTTTACGTTCTTCAATTTCTTTTTGTTTTAACTCTTCTGCCTCTTTGCGTTTTAATGCCTTGTCAGAAAGTAGTTTCCTACATATAGAAATGTAATATGAATGTACAAAGTTGTATGTGTTCTTTTAATATACCCAATACCTTTTAGCCGATAGCCAGGTTTCATAAGCTAAATCTGGCTTTAAGTTAATTTTAGCAACTTCACAATGTTTACGATATGAAAAAGTATAGTCTCTTGTGGTGGGATAATTCTCTTCAGATTTTATATCCAATGGTGGTACAATATCACTCTGTGTTTCAGACATTGTCAAATATTTTGTGTTATCTGCACTCAAATGATCTGTTGGTGGGGCATTATTTTCTATAAATGCAGCAGCATTTACATATCTAAAAATTATATTAAATTATGTATGATGCACTATTAGTAATAGATGTAATAATCTATTACCGTACTTTACCTTACACTGTTATTAGATGTGTCATAACTACGCGAACTTAGATTTAAATGAGTGCAATCTTCATTGATTGATGAGGCTAAACTACGGGCTGAGTGACGCATATCAATGCCACTTTCCTGATCGCCGATTCTTGATGTATACCAAGCCATTGTAGTCTACAAAATTATATCAAATATGGAGAGTTTTAAAAATGTTTATTTTTTATAAAATGAAATAATTATAATATTTAATATTCAGTTTGAAAAGCAATATGACAAATATTTCTTTAAAACAATAATTTAAAGAAACTATTCATAAAGTTAAGAAAGTGGTTAATAGTTTCATTATCCTAACATTGCTTCAGTAGTTAACAATAATCTTTTTTTGTTTAATGTGATTGCTTCTAAAAATCTCTATTTTAACGAAAATAAGCTGATGTTTTAAATATGTACTCCTAACATAATTGTTTATTAAAACAATAACAAATTACTTTAATTATAAAAATATTCAATATGTTAGGCATTATTGAAATGTACTCTTCATTAATTTGTACTTTTAATTTATAAAATAGTTTTTTAATATTTAAGAAAATGAGCTGATGCTCTCTATCAAGATATTTTATTGAGAACAAAAAATAATTGATTTAATCTTTAACATATGTAACATGTTTCCTACATCTCATATATGTATGTTTGATTTCTCCCTCTATTCAATTAAGTTTAAATTTATTCTCAAAAGTTCATCACTGCTAAATTTGGTACCGTTTCATTGCCAACAGGCTCCATTATAGAAATTCCTGTATAGGGTGTTTCACTTTGAGATGCGATAACAGATTTAAGAAACTGTTTGCCTGCCAATGCTTTTGCTTCCCTTTTCATTTTTCCCTCTTCCCATTCCTTTCGATGCGTTAGTTTACGGTGTTTATGCATATTTGCACTGGATATAAATGTACGCGGACAGTGGGGGCAAGTATATAATGGCTCTCCGGTATGTGTGCTTAGGTGTTCCTTTAATTCTAAAGGACGTCGGAATTTCTTATCGCACATATGACAGGCATGTTTACGTTCTAAAGTATGCGCGTATTTAACATGATGTTTATGGGCATTCAAATTGGGCGATATCTTTGAACAATAAGGACATATTTGTTCTTGTTGATTTTCTTCGGTATGCATCATTTTCTTGTGACGATTTAGGCGATATTTGTTTGTTAACTCTGCCCCACAAATATCACATTTAACTTTTGCTGGTGTTTCTCCATTATGCTCTGCCATGTGACGTATAAACGAGAAACTATCGCGCAGCAATTTTCCACACATATCACAAATTTTTGCGTATTTTTTGGAGTGTGTTAAAGAGGCATGTTGTTTACGCAGATATTCGGAGGCAAATTTCTTATCACACATGCTACACTGAAAGTTTCTCTCCTCTTCAGGAACATGTGTTAAGACGTGGCGATCAAAAACTGCCTTTTTCAAGAAAGACTTGTCGCATTTATCGCAAGTAAACAAGTTTTGCTGACTTTCGTATAATTGATGAGTTTCCATGTGTTTTTCATAACTGCGACGAGTTGATAGCGCTTTATCACATTGCAGGCATTTAAAATAATTGGGGTCTTTATGGACATTTATGTGATCAACCAAGACGCCACGTTTATAGAATTTCTTATTACAACACATGGCATAACCCAAAATGTCATGTTCTTTTCGAAAGTGATTCTTAAGCTTGTAAAATGTACCCAGAGACGCACTGCAAATACTACAGGACAATACAAAATTATTGTCTGCCAGAAATTCATCATTTTTCTTCATAGCTTCCGAGACATTTGAATTGGTAATCTTTACAACTTTTACTTTCTTTTCCTTTTTAGATTTTGTATACTTTTTTCTAAATTTTGTAACAGTTTTAGTTTTTGTTGGACCTTTGCGTGATGCTCTTGTTTTTAGTAATATATTAAGTTTATCGTCATCTTCCGATTCCTTGAGTTCGTAATCTTCCTCATCTGTGTCATCTGCTGCACTATCATTTATAAAACAATGCTCCCAATCTATCGAAGTCACTTCATCAGCTACTAAAGCATTTACATTTACCTCAGCGACTGCAGGCACCTCATCAACAGTGTTATCATTTAAGTCATTTTCACTCTTAACCTTTACAACGGCTAATTCCTCTATATTTAAGCTTTCTGTTTTATCTACACTCTTCTTTTTTCTTCCCCGTTTGGGTTTCTCTAAATGCATTAGGTTTTCTGTAAGTATTGATGCTTCATTCTCAAAATTCTGCTCCTCCACTTTTATATCAACAGACGATGAAATATTTTCGTTATCAGTTTTTATGTTTGATATTAAAAATCTATCATACAGCCTTTGTTCTTTCTCAACTTTATTGTAAAAGTTGTGAAATGTTGATAACTCCTGCCAACATTGACGACATATCCACTGTTCAACTCCATTACTAGTGGCTGGCCTCAAATACCACCACCATAAATGTTTCTCTATAATACGTTGTATATTCCATTCTTTCCATTCACTAGATACGGTTGTAATACGTGAAAATATATCTTCATTTGATTTACAGCAAACTATACAATTATCCATTATTGGTATTAGTTTTTTAGTTAATTTTTCGTAATTTTTTAATATTTAACTAGGCACAACAAAAACAAGAGTTGTAAACAAATGATTTAAATTTTGTAGGGTTGCCATAAGAGCTATTTAATGTTTTTCCAGGGGTTTCATAAAAAATTAATTCGCTGGCTAACGCAATATACAAATATAGTAATAAAAGATGTTTAAATACATTTTTTCCAATTAGGTAAAATCTTAACCATTTAAAAATATCATCAAACAATTGATTGTGTGCAAAATTATACTAAAAATAAAAGCATAATATTAGGAAATATTAATGCCTTCAAATGGAATTACAAATGAAAGTGCTTGGCAACACTATTTAACATATGTATTAACTAGAGATGTGTATTATAAAGCAATCGATAATCAACAATAACACTGTGCTACTTCAATCGTTTAAATTAGTAGGAGCTAATGTCATATTTGCATTCTTCTTGATTACATAGTTAATATGAATATAGTATGTATGTAGACTTCCATCAAATCTGAAGAAATACACTTAGGGGTTCTATTGTTGAAACGAAAAGTCGACTTTTCGACTTTTTGCATTTTATGAAAAGTCGACTTTTTGTATTTTATGAAAAGTCGACTTTTCGACATTCGACTTTTTGCATTTAGTTAAAAGTCGATTTTTCGACTTTTTTCATTTAATTAAAAGTCGACTTTTCGACTTTTAATATTTTATAAATAGTCGACTTTTCCCGACTTTTCGACTATTTTTCGACTTTATAAAGTTGCCAGAAGCGTAAATTTATAATGTTGCCATTTAACATTATATTATTATTTATTATTAATAAAAAATGTTATTTATATTTTTTCTATTTGTTGCAATTTTTTGAGTTTTTTCGACTTCTTTCCATTTTTGACTTTTTCCGACTTTTCGACTATTTTCGACTTCTTTCGACTTTTTCCGACTTTTTTTTTTGACTTTTCGACTTTTTCCGACTTTTTTTATAGACGATAGTCAAGTTATCGACTTTTTTGGAACAAAATAGTCGACTTCGACTTTTTTCGATAAAAAGTCGATTGTTCGATTATTCGAAAGTCAATTTATAGAACCCTACCCTCTACCAGACTAGAATACTAACGTTTTTTTTAATTCCCATTGAGTTTAAAAAATTTTCATATATATTATGGACACTATAAACAGTTAAATTCTAAAAACATAAAATTTATTTTCAAATATTTAATTCTGTTAAATTTTTTACATCACTGCTCTCAAACTCCATGTTTAATTCGGTTAAATTTTTTACTACATCACTACTCTCAAGCTGAACTATTTCTTCATAGCCACAAGATTCACTTTCTTGTAATACAATTGTTTTAAGAAACTCTTTGCAAGCTAATGATTTTGCATCCCTCTTAATGCGTCTCTTTTCCCATTCCTTTTCATGCTTCAATCGAAGATGTTTATACATGTTAGCATTCGATATAAATGTGCGAGGACAATAAGGACATGTATATAATGGCTCGCCAGTGTGAGTGCTTAAATGTTCTTTTAATTCTTTAGGTCTACGGAATTTCTTATCACACATATGACATGCATGTTTGCGTTCCAAGGTGTGGGCGTATTTAATATGAGTTTTATGGGCAACATAGTTGGGTGATATTTTCGAACAATGGGGACATATTTGCTCTTGTTGTACAGTATGCATTAATTTCTTGTGTCGATTTAGGAAATATATATTTGTTAATTCAGCAGCACAGATATCACATTTAAATTTAACTGGTTTAACACCATTATGCTGGGCCATGTGACGATTAAACGAATATTTATCCCACACTGTTACACCACATACATCACATATTTTGGTGTATTTTTTGGAGTGTGTATGGTTAATATGTTGTTTACGTAAATATTCTGTAGCAAATTTCTTAACACACATGCTACATTGGAATTTTCGCTCTTCTTCTGGAATATGCAATAAGACATGTCGTTCAAAAACTATCTTCTTTAAGAAGGATTTGTCACATTTGTCGCAATTAAATAAATTCTGTTGAGTTTCATGTAATTGATGATTTTCCATATGTTTTGTTAAACTGTAACGAGTTGTTACAGTTTTGTCACATTTCGGACATTTAAAGTAATTGGGATCCTTATGAACATTTAGATGATCAACCAAAACATCTCGTCGGTAAAACTTCTTATTACAGCACATAGCATAAGCCACTGTATTGTGTTTCTCACGAAAGTGAATCTTAAGATTATAAAAGGAATCCAGAATGTCATTGCAAATACTACAGGATAGTACAAAGTCACTGTTTGCTAGAAATTCATCATTTTTATTCCTTGAATTGTTTTCATTTTTCACAACTTTCTCTTTCTTCTCTTTCTTGATAGATTTTATTTTTTCTTTTCTACATTTTTTAATAATCTTAGATTTAGTTTGACGTTTACGCTTAGGTTTTTCACTTGGTACATATTTATCATCACCTTTAAAATCTTTTAAGTCATTCTCCTCTGGCGTATTATCTGCGTTGTCATTTGAGAAACAAATCTCTTCTGATGCTAGCTCCTCAGCAGTATCATGGATTATATTTTCGCTTTTGACCTCTACAATATTTAGTTCTTCCAATTGTATGCTCTCTGTTATATAAACAGTTTTCTTCTTTCTTCCCCTTTTGGGTTTCACTATATGTACTGGATTTTCCTCAAGTGTTGAAGATCCATTTTCAAAATGTTGATCCTCTACTTTAATATCTTGAATAACCTCTTGGTCAGTATCACTTTTTATGTGTAATAAAAATGTATAATATAATTTGTGTTCTTTTTCAACTTTTTTATAAAAGTTGTGAAATGTTGATAAGTTCTGCCAACATTGAAGACATATCCATTGTTCTGCTTCATTACTAGAGGCTGGTCTTAAATACCACCACCACAAATGTTTCTCTATAATACGCTGTATATTCCACTCTTTCCATTCACTTGATTGCATAGTTATTCGTGAAGATAAATCTTCATTTGATTTACAGCAAACTATACATTTATCCATTTTGGCAATAGTTTTTAGAATTAAATATACAACATAACAAAAACATATGTAAACAAACTAATGTAAATAAGTAGGATTGCCAGGTTCTTTACAAACAAATTGACAGAAAGTAAAATAAACTTTAGTAATCTTGAAAATGTAATCGATAATTATTTTCTAATAAAAATTATAAAATATATATTTGAAATGATTAATTAGTATTAAAAAGAGTTATTAACAAAATAAAAAAAAACAATTTAATAGCTTCACAAATACATAACATATTTTTTTTGTGTATAATAAAGAATGTTAATCCATATACATACAAACATATTTGTACTAGGGTTCTATAGTTGAAACGAAAAGTCGACTTTTCGACTTTTTGCATTTTATGAAAAGTCGACTTTTCGACTTTTTGCATTTAGTTAAAAGTCGACTTTTCGACTTTTAATATTTTATAAATAGTTGACTTTCCGACTTTTTTGACTTTTTTCTACTTTTTTCGACTTTTCGACTATTTTCGACTTTTTTCGACTTTTCCGACTTTTTCCGTCTATTTTCGACTTTTTCCGATTTTTTCGACTTCTTTCGACTTTTTCCGACTTTTTTCGACTTTTTCCGTCTATTTTCGACTTTTTCAGATTTTTTCGACTTTTTTCGACTTTTTCCGACTTTTATTTACAAAGTCGACTTTTCGACTTTTTTCATAGACGATAGTCGAGTTATCGACTTTTTTGGAACAAAATAGTTGACTTCGACTTTTTGACTTTTTTCGACAAAAAGTCGATTGTTCGATTATTCGAAAGTCGATTTATAGAACCCTAATTTGTACATCTATAATTACCATCGCTAAATTTAAATGTTAATTTTGAAATCTCTAATCGAAATCACAATATAAATAAAAATACTATGATGGATAATTGTGTGGTTTGTTTGTCAACAAATGACGATACATATTCTCGTATTTATTTTCAAGCAATTAAGTGGCAAGAATATCGAATTCATTGTATTATAAAAAAACACTTGAGGTGGTGGTATATGAAACAAACATCAGCCCATGGCTCACCATGGATTTGTCGTCAATGCTGGCAGGAGCTGTCCAACTTTCATGCATTTTATCTAAAGGTAAAAAATGTACACAAACAATATGATTTGCTAAAGTGGCCGCAGCTGAAAAGTTCTATTAAGGATAATGATGAATATGTGTCTAAGACAATATTTTTATATCCTGTAAAAGAAGAATTTAAGCTCATTGATAGCACACTAGAAACAACACTAGAGGAAGATTTGGTGCCTTTGGATAAATTTAAAACAAATATTCAAAATAACAATTCAGTAGTAATTAATGAAAATATTGAAATAAATGAACTACCGGTCATAGAATCTGTTAAAGATGAAGATTTACCCGAATATAGTGATGACGATGGACAAAGCAATAGTGTGGATAATGATTCGTGGGAGAATAATTTGGATGGCAATGTCTGTAATAATGAGATAACTACAGCGAAGAGAAAAAAAGAAACATCTAACAAACTTGTTCTTAAAACTGGTAAATCTCAAAGGATTTCACACAAAATCCCTAAAAAGCAAATATCTCCAAATAAGAATATCGATTCGAGGGCAAAATTAGAAATAACACGAAAGAATGATGAATACTTAGCACAAAGCGAATATAAACTTTTTTGTCATATTTGCAATATACCACTTCAAGATTTTCTAAAACTAAAAACCCACTATCGCCTTGAACACCAAACTCTCGGCTATGCAATGTGTTGTAATAAGAAATTTTACAATCGCGGACCACTGGCCGATCATTTGCGAGTTCATGAAAATCCAAATTTCTTTAAATGTACAATTTGTCAACGTATTTTGGCTCATCGCTTGAGCTACGAAAATCATCTTGAATTTCATAAACAGGAGAACAAGACGCGTGAAAGAATCTTTCGGTGTGAGAAATGCGATAAGTCATTCTTTAAAAAAGCAGTCTACGATCGACACATACTGTCACACGTTCCCGAAAAGGATCGAAAATTTCAATGCGATGAATGTGATAAGAAATTTGCAGCCGAATATTTGGTTAACCAGCACAAAGCTTTCGCTCATCTAAATAAGTACGGAAAAATATGCGATATTTGTGGTAAAACATTTCGTGAACGTTTCTCTTTCACACGCCATATGGCTGAACATAATGGTAAACCGCCGGAGAAAGTTCCATGTGATATTTGCGGAGTCGAATTAACCAGTAAATATCTATTGAATCGTCATAAGAAAAAAATGCATACAGAAGAAAATCAACAAGAGCAAAAATGTCCCTACTGTTCTAAGGTATCACCCAATATGCATGCCCATCGTCAACACGTAAACTATGCACATACAATGAAACGTAAACATGCTTGCAACATGTGCGAGAAGAAATTTAAACGGCCATTGGAATTGAAAGAACACTTAAGTACCCATACCGGTGAGCCATTGTATACTTGTCCCCATTGTACGCGAACATTTATATCAAGTGCAAATATGCATAAACATCGTAAAGCATCCCATCCTAAGGAATGGCAAGAGTCAAGATTAAAAAAATTAAATGATCAAAAATTAAGAGAACTAACAATTAAAGAACATTTAAATCGCTGTGCCACCACAAATGATGACGTTGCAACCATTTTAGAATGTTCTCAAGAAAATGGTATGGTGAGATAACTAAAGGTTTGCTCTTAATGAAATTAGTTGTTGATATTGTAAGGTGAAACCATACAGGTCATAGCTAAAAAATTATACTTATGTATATGTTCCAGAAATCGTGAAAAGTGTTCCTGTAAAGCTTTAAAAAATTTCTGACAGATGGCGCCGAAGTTTTCATTTTTAGTCAATTGCACCGTAACCGCTAAGGGAAACAACAATTTTTATGTAAAGGATTAGGATTTAAAATAATCCTCCAAAGTTGTTTTTGAGTACACAGTTAGTTAATTTTGTTTGCAAGCCTAAGCGTCTAATGGAGTTAGAGCAAGAAATGCGAAAGTGCAAGCAGCTTATGCATAAAAATTAATAAAATTTATATAAAAATAAACATTAAAATGTTGGATTTATTATTTAGTATAAATTAAGAAGAATTATGAAATAAGTGCATCCTTTTATGAAGACTTAAAAATACATTTTAGTTTTTATTAATTATACCCTACACCACTATAGTGGGGAGGGTATTATGCGATTGTGCTGAAGTTTGTAACACCCAAAAATATTGGTCCTAGACCCACCTTAAAGTATACCAATCGGCACAGAATCACTTTCTGAGTCGATTTAGCTATGTCCGTCTGGCCGTCCGTCTGTCTGTGTGTCCATGTAAACCTTGTGCGCACGCTGCAGGTCGCAATTTTCAAGTTAATTTGGCACATACTCTTCTTTTGGTTTAGGGACGAACGCTATTGAAAATGGTTGAAATCGGTCCATTATTTCTCCTGGCCCCCATACAACCGTACCCCCCGAATCGGGCCTTTAGGCTCACAATTACGTTAAATGTTTTAGTTTTATAGAACAATAATTGACAATACTAAATTTGTATAGAAATCGGGCCTCATTTGACCCTAGCCCCCATACAAACTCCCCTTCAGAAAATGACTTGAAGGTCACAATTAACTTACAATTACTAAAATTAACTTATAAATACTAATATCAAAATCTGCATAAATGAATTTGAAGTAGACGTAAATTCATTTACCAAAATTTATAAGGATAGGCTCATATTTACCCCTTCTCCCCTATGAGCCCTCTTGTAGAAAATCTCTTTTTTGTCAACAATAAGTAAAAAAATTCACAATAAAACAAATCAAATGCTTTATATAAAAAAATCCACAATTTTAACATACTGACTGGTGTAGGGTATCATATGGTCGGCAATGTCCGACTATAAATTCATACTTGTTATACCCTTCACTTTCGTGAGAAGGGTATATAAGTTTGTCATTCCGTTTGTAATTTCTATAATATAATTTTCCGACCCTATAAGTCGCTATTTAAAATCAGCAAAATCGGTCGGTAAATAACGGAGATATGAGCAAAAATCCGAGACAACCTATGAAAATTTCATCAAAAAAAGTCATATTTTTTATACTATGTTAAATAAGCAACAACCACACTGTAAATTAGAAAACAATGTACACGTGTGTGTAGATGTTTTGTATGTTTGGATGCTGTTGGCGTCATTGAGTTGTATATTTTGTTTTGTGAATTCTCTTCGTATATTTGGATGTAGGTTGGTTTTATTGCGTTGTTTATTTTGTTTTTGTTTTTCTGTGTTTTTCATTATGCATGTTTATATGTCTGTTGGTTTTGATACCTTGCGTATTTTGTTTTTTATTTCGTTTAGCGTTGTTATTGTTCATTTTGTTTTGCCTTTGGTGTAATAATAATGTAGTCGGGTGAAGGGTATATAAGATTCGGCACAGCCAAAAATAGCACTCTTACTTGTTTTCATATTAGATTTACAATTATCTCCTTTTTTATGAAACATTGTTAATCTGGCAACTTGATTAGTTTGTTTACATTTTACACAGTAAATAAAAACAAAAAAATAAAAAATTCTTATTAAATTGAATTATTATTAAAAACAAACCCAACAAATGGACAATTGCATAATTTGTTTAGAAACTAATGAGGATGAAACGTTTTCCCGTATAACTTCTATGTCCAGCGAATGGATTGAAGGAAATATACAACGAATAATTGAAAAACATTTGTGGTGGTGGTATTTAAAACCTTCATTTGTGAAAAAGGATTTTCTCCCGTGGATTTGTCGTCAATGTTGGCAGGAAATATCAAACTTTCATAGATTTTTTTGTAAAGTCGAAAAAGCGCACAGAGATTATCAAACTATTTTAATATCTCTGGAGCAAGCAAGTTCCGGAAAGGAAACTAGCAATGTCAACGTTAAACAGGAATCAGAGAATGAGGTGGAATATTCTGCCAAAGTTCGCGAAAAATTTAAAACTCGCAAAAAATTTAAAACCATTGAAAATGATGATATGAATCTGTTAGAGGTTAAAAGTGAATTTTACTTTAATCCAGATAAAAATGATGGCCAGTTAGAGGAAGACGTTTTATGCTTTGACGCATTAGATGTACAAACTTTTGAAGATTGCAAAGAAGTTTCGGATGAGTTAGAAAGTGATGAAGACAATAAGCGGCATACAAAAAAATCTAGAAAAGTAAACCAACGAGAAAAGACTAAACGAAATACCCAAAAGAAATTAAAACAAAATAAGGCCAAGGAAGAGCTGAATGGTAACTCCATAAGTGAAAACGTTAAATCTGATATTTTCACTGATAATGAACATAAATTGGAATGTTGTATTTGTAATGCAACTCTTGAAGATTTCCGAGCAGTTAAACAGCATTATCGTAATGAACACAATACTAAGGGTTATACCATGTGTTGTGGTAAAAAGTACTTTAAACGTTGCTTACTCATCGATCACTTAAGAGTACATAAAGATCCAAATTATTTTAAATGCACAGAATGTGCAAAAGTGTTTGCCACTCGCCGAGGCTTGGAAATGCATTTGGAAATACATCAAACCCGCGAACGCAAATTTAACTGTGATGAATGTGGCAAATCGTATTTTAAGCTACACGTCTTTGAACGTCATAAATTAAGCCATGTGCCAGAAAGTGAAAGACACTATAATTGCTCGCAATGTGATAAGAAATTCGCTTCCGATTATTTACGCCGTCAACATGAAGATTTAACACATGAAAAGAAATATGACAAAATTTGCGATATATGTGGCAAGTCATTTCGCCACCGTTTTTCTTTTGCACGTCACATGGAAGAACACGATGGAACGACGCCCACCTTGGTATCCTGTGAAATATGTGGTGCTAAACTAACCAATAAATACGGTCTAAGACGACACATGAAAATGCGACATTTAGAAGAAAATATGCAGGAACAGATATGTCCCTATTGCTCTAGGGTTTCGCCAAATCTCAATGCTCATCGTATGCACATAAAGTACAATCACACCATGCAGCGTAAACATGCTTGCCATTTGTGTGAAAAGGCTTTTAGACGCCCTCTGGAGCTGAAGGAACACTTAAGTACTCATACCGGTGAAGCATTGTATACATGTCCACATTGTCCTCGTACCTTTATATCAAATGCTAATATGCATAAACATCGAAAAATAGCTCATCGTCAGGAATGGGAAGAGGCACGTTTGAGAAAGTTAAATGAAAAGGGTATGAAGTGCGTGAACGTCTCCGAAACTCTGCCCAGTGTTGTGGACGAAATCCAGAAATGTCCAGAAAATCTAGTGTATATAGTGTAGATAGAGGTGTATTAATTTTTTTGGTAATTACATATTAAGAAAAATACATTTTTGAGTTATCTACAATTAAGTAATTTTTGAATGTGATAGACTAAGCTGTAGACTATATTATTATATAATTATTAAAATTTCTAACGAATTACCGAAATAGTTCTTTATGCTCTTCTAAATTTTTTTTTTAATATTTTGGTAAGAGTCCATCATTAAAATATTGCACTCATGTATTTTCATTAAAATTATTGTTATATTTATTGTAATCATAAAAAAACATGTTATAAAAAAACCTTTTGGACAGAAAATAAATATTAGATTCAAAGTGGTTAACTTATAATTCTCTTCGAAAGACACTTCTTCCGAATTAAATAACTACGAAAAATCTATTAAGAAAGAGAGCCATAAACCAAATTTAAAAATAATACTTATATATTTTTCTTTTAAAAAAAGTTAAGATTCAATAAAATATTGTTTACTTTAAACCCACTCAAACAGCCATTTCCATTTCTATTTTTGGATAAGGTTTATAGCCGACAATTTCAAAATCTTCAAATTTGAAATCCTCTATATCCTTAACTTCACGTTTTATGAGCAATTTAGGGAAAGGACGAGGTTTACGTTTCAGTTGTTCCTTCAATGGTTCAATATGATTCTTATAAACATGAGTATCACCAGTGGTATGAATAAAATCTCCTGGTTTCAAACCGGTAATATGAGCAATCATATATGTTAGTAAAGCATATGAAGCTATATTAAATGGTACACCCAGACCCATGTCAGCACTGCGTTGATACAACTGGCATGACAGTTCACCATTTGCCACATAGAATTGTGCCAAACAATGACAGGGCGGCAAAGCCATTTGTGGTATATCGAGAGGATTCCAGGCTGACATAATAATACGTCGATCATTGGGATTAGTACGTATTGTATTGATGACCTCCTTCAGCTGATCCACACCCTCATTGGAGTAATCATCGTGGCAAGTGCGATATTTGGCACCAAAATGACGCCATTGAAAACCATACACCGGACCCAAATCACCCTCTTCGCGTTCGGTAAAACCTAGTTTATCCAAGAATTTACGATCACTATTACCATCCCAAATGTGTATGTTCTTCTCTTGCAATATTTTGGCATCAGTGCAACCATGTACAAACCACAATAGTTCTTCGGCCACCGCACGCCAAAATACACGTTTTGTGGTTAACAATGGAAATGAGTTGCGCATATCGAAACGCATTTGAGCACCAAAAATGGATACAGTGCCCACTCCAGTGCGATCACCACGATCAACACCTTGAGGAAATCAATTAAAAATTAAGAAAATATACAGTATTTCCTGAAACTCAATACAAACCTTTTTCAATAATTTGAGCTATCAAATCCAAATACTGTTGTTCGCCTTTATTTTCATCCTCCTCCTTAATATCATGATTTTCATTTGCTACATCTTTTACATTTCCATTTAACTTTAATGACGTGTTTTCTGTAACTTGAGACATGTTTAATTTTGGGTGTTCTTTTCTTTTAGATAATGTACTTTACAATTTGCTTCGCGAATTGCAAAAATGCTTATTTTGCAAATTACTTTTCCCGCCAAATTTTGTAAACTTGATGACTGATCTATGAATGAATTTAATGTGTAATTGTCAAACTTTTAAAAATATTGAACGGTTGTATTAAAGCGTATTTTGTATTATTATGGTCGCAGTTGCTTTTATATGGAATAAAGTTGAAAGCAAATATAACAAATAAGAGGGAACTCCTTTACTACTCTAAATGGATCTAATATTTTTTATAAACTTGTCTAGTCGAGTTGTGATTTTGGCTATGACTTGTAATTGAATAAAAAATAACATCTGAATAATAGCTTAATAGAATTTAAAAGTTTGAATAAATATCACGGAGAGTATTTAATAAAGTTAATCTGTTTAGAAACCCTAGTATATATCACAGATAGATATATCAGATAGTCTATAAAATCTAT
This sequence comes from Lucilia cuprina, assembly GCF_022045245.1. Lineage (NCBI taxonomy): Eukaryota > Metazoa > Arthropoda > Insecta > Diptera > Calliphoridae > Lucilia > Lucilia cuprina. The sequence goes on along the minus strand of NC_060951.1, from coordinate 40,729,572 downwards.
GTTGTATTATCGGACACAATAATATTTAAAGTTACCACACTTTCTTACAATAAAATAAAAATAAATTTTAATTGGCATCCTTGTAAAATATCAATTCCAAGCGTTTCTTTAACAGAAAATCATTATTTTTGTTTTGATTACGTTATTCGTTCTAAAAATTGCACTTGAAAATATTAGCAACAAAAAAAAACTGGTGCAAATTCTTTCTTGTTTTTATTTAAATTAAAAAATATACATAAAAACAAAATATAATTTTAATATAAAAAAGTGATAAATTTTGTTTACAAAATATGATGTAAAAAAGGAATACAGAAAAATAAACTAATAGAAAAGAAAAACCAAAAATCTCGTCTACAAACAAAAGCTAACGAAAAAAATCGATAAGAAATTAATATTGAGAAAATAAAACTAGAGAAAAATGGGTGCTGAACATTCCCAACAAAGAGCCGAGGCTGATGGACGAGAAATATTTGATTCTAACCTTGGTCTACAAGGCAATCAAATAAATTCCGCAAGCTCTAGCCATAGGACTGCTGCTACAGCTACGGGAGCCATAAAAAAACGTACTATGCTTAGGCAGTCAACTGCTCCTAACAGTAGTACAACTACAACAACAAATAAATTAAAACACAGCAATGATCCAATGCCGTCGCCCACTACTTCAGAAATGAGTAGACCTTCATCTCCTCCCTTGAGTGTATGTTCGGATTTGCCTTATGTTTCCTATACCACTGATCGACCCATAGGTGACTCTCCCAAAATAAGAGGTAAATCGGCGAATAGTTTAACTGGTTCATCAACACAGCGTAATTCTCTAGTCTTAAGGCGTCCTCAGACAGCAGTAAAACCAAAAAGACCCCAATCTACAGTGGGTAGTCATAGTATAGTCATAGTAAAACCAGGCATTAAAGATGCAAACGAGGAAATAGAAAGTGAATTGCAACAATTACAAAGTATACCACAATTTTTACCCGTTCTAAGGGATTCCGTCTATTCGGCCACGTTTACCAAAGACGCTGAATGTTTGGAACGTTTACAGATACAGCCACATTTGTTAAATATTTGCAATCGCATGCAAACACATTTAAATATGTGTGCTACACAAGTGGCCCAGGAACAATCACACCTAGTGGAACGCACCAAGGTCGTAAGCAATTCTATAACAACACTATTTGCTTCATTTGTTGATATGCAAAAGTCATATGCTGCCTATGCGGAGCAATTTAATAAAGTGCGCTTGATATCCCAGCAACTAAGTCGTTGCAATTCTCTATTAAACGATAATTTAGCCAGTCTCGAGGCAATTAATAATTTTCTAGATGTCGAAGATCGTTTGGAGCCATTTGTTTGGCGTACTGATGATAATAAATTGCGCGGTGAAGCTGAAGGTGCAGCAGCAGCTGCTGCTGGTTCAATACGTTTAAAAAGATTGTAGTTGAAGAGAATAGATTCACATTAAATTTGTAATTTAAGTTTTTAGTAATTTTAAGTTTTTGTAAATTATTGTTTAAATTATTATTTAGTTAAAAATCTTCCACCACTCTCTCTAAATTAATTGTTAAAAACAAAATAATACAAATATAAACTATACTTTAACAAACTAAATAAATTAGTTTTGGGAATACGTATTTGATTTTTTTAAACAAATTTTGGAACATTTTCTATAAAAAGTTTTTTTTTTCAATTTTCTACAAAAAGGCAATACACGTAGGAGAATTTTTTGAAAATTTTCTATAACAGAATTTCTTGACAAGTTTTTTTAAAAATAATCTAAAAACAGAAATGCTTCAAAATTTTTATTAAAAAATAAAAAATTTTGAAAACTTTCTGTAGAAAGTAGATTTTTTTAAATTTTGTATAAAATATAAAGAATTTGATTTATATTGTACGATTAATCTTATATTTTATTATAAAATCTATAATTTTTACTTTATTTTGTTATAAGATTATAATGCAAGTTATTACATTGGACTAGTCACAACAACTAAAAATACACATTTAACGTCTAGTCTAAAAATACCATTTAGTCACTAAAAAAGTGCTTGTAAACGCTTTTTATCCTCCAAATCGCGTTCATGTTGTATCCTGTCGATGGCTTTTAATTCCTTGTGTACTGTTGCTTGTAGCGAAGAATCTAACTGTGCAGCTCTTAGGAAATCATCACGAGCTTCTTGAGGATTCCAAGCACCAACGTGAGCTTTGGCTCTACGAAATAATGCCTTAACATTATCGGAATCTAATTGTAAAACATCGTTGCAATGTTCGATGACGGCATAATAGTCTTGTGCCAATAGACGACACTGAGCATAGTTTAGTAAAACAGGAACTTTAAGTTTAGCCAAATCGTTCCACTCTACATCATGGGGTTTTTCTCTGAAAAAAAATTGTTAGATTTTGTAGAGTAGAAAAAGTTGATTTTATTTAAATATTTAACTTACTTCAACATTAATTGTTCTAATAAACCCACTGCGGTACGATAACATTCTTCTGCTTGGCTAAATTGCTTTTGTTTGTAGAATTCATTACCTTCATCTTTAAGTTTAAGTGAGGTTTTTAGCTTTTCTTCATCGCTCATTTGCCATGTATCCTTTTTATAGTCTTCAGGTTTTTCTATACTAAATAAATCTATAATAAATTCCAAATCACAAGGACTTGATAGTAAATCATCTAGATCTTTATAACCCAATCCTTCATTTTGTAAAGTCATGCCACAGCAATGACGGCGCTCTTCAACTTTTTTGCCTACATCTCTTAAAGTTTTGGCAATAAAAGGATATTGGGAAACTAACTGAAATGATTATTTCAATTATTAAATTATCTTTCAAAATTTTCTTGTCAACACTTATTAACGCTACCTTTTTGTTCACCGTAAACTTGGCTACCTCATTTAAGGCCATTTTTTGTACTATAACTTCCCATACTTCTAATTTGAACTTTTTGCCCAGTACCAATTCCATAGGACGGCCCAACTTGCGGCTATCATCCAATACTGTGCCATCTAACTTCCTGGTTTGAAAATGAAATTTGACCTTAAGCATATAATAAAAAGTCCTTGAATTATTGATTTTTTTTCATATCGCATATCTAAAACTTCCACTTACCCTAGTACCTTCTTTAAGTGGCATATACTCTTTGCCAGGAGATATAATTTTCTTTTGTATCAAAGCATTTTCTATGTTTGTATCCATATTAATCGATAAATTATTTAAAATAACTTAAATATTTTTAACAAAACAGAAAAATAAAATATTCTCTAGGATTTTGCACTTTACCCAATAAAAAACTTTAATCAAACAGCTGTTTAATTTTTCTGTTTACTATGCAAATATAAACAATCCCGAAGTTAGCTGCAGTTGCAGTGTGTACAAATTGAAAAAGAAACAAAAGAACAGAGAAATTATAACGGTATATGAAATTAGTTGAATGTGTGGCGTCGGTTTGTTAAATTGTTTTTTTCGTGTGCTTAAGAAATTGTGTTTTAAAGTGTTTATGTTTAAAAAATAGTAAAGTTTTTGTTAAATAATTTAAATATTAGTGTTAAATGAACAAAAAGTAAGTAAAAGTTTGTATTGAATGTTATGTTAATGATGGAAATAAAGTACTTGTTGAATAATTTTCTGTTCATTGAAAAAATAAGTAGATGCTGTTAGTGTTGCCAGATTTTATTATTTTTTAAATGTTGCCAAATTGTTTTACACAAAGAAAATCGTCAGAATATGTAACCGTAATAAGATTTTTAAGTCGTTACTTTTGTGTTGTATAAAAAATTAAATATTTATTAAAAATGTATTTATTTATTGAAAATATAATTATTTAGTATTAGTTGTTGTTGTAATGGTTCAACTTTGCTCGATAGTTCTTTCCTTGGGAATAAATTTCAAATGATACAACTGTCGCTGAGATGCCAATCTTTGGCCATGTAAGACTCAGGTAGTTCCGTTTCGAAGATTCAATTGTCCAATGCCTCACGCTTTTAATATTAAAATAATAATAAGTTTGATGTTAAAACCTTGAATACATTTTGTATATAATCTAGCTTTTTCACTCAATTGTAGAGAATAGTTGTTGTTGTAACAGTTCGACTGTGTTCGATAGTTTTTTCCTGGGGGAAAAAACTTTCGATTGATACAGATGTCGCTGGGTTGACAATCTTTGGCCGAGTACGACTCGGATCGTTCCGGAGCGTCGATCCTATTGTCGTAAGAATGTAGAGAATAGTAAAATTCAGTAGTTACTTGTTTTTAGGGTTTAGCCACTTAAATAAGCATTTAATGAAGAAAATATACAAAATCTGTAACCACTTATATTTTTTTATCAAAACCCGTTTTTAAACCTAAAATCAAAGTTTACTTACTCACTAGTCAATAACATTAAAAATTTCGATTCATCTTTAATTTTTTTTAATAATTGAATAATATAATTTATTTTCATTTTTTATTTTGGTTTCCAGCTACATTATATAATATCTTAAGAAAAAACTTTTAATATTCTTGTTGTTCTCAATAAAATGTTTAAATTTCACTAACAAACTCCATCAAATTTAATATTTATTATTTAATTTGTTTATTTTGTATTATAATTACATATTTTATATAGAATATAATTTATGTAATTTAAGTCACAATTAACCATATGTTTTTCGTTTTTAAAAATTTTATCAATTAGCCTTTAATCATTTCGCTTAAGAATTTTTTTAATATCTTTATAATTACTACAAAACAAATCTACAGAAACAAATAGGAAAGTCAATAAAAAATATCTAAATTATAATTCAAATGGTTAAGTTAATTAAAATCATTTAAAAATACCTTATTATTATCACAAAATTTTTGTTTTTTATAGTTTTTTTCCAGTTAATTACAAAAGAATAGAACTTTTAGAGAAAAAAGTTTCTTTTAAGAAAATGTTAAAATTGAATAGAGTTCAGAATTTATATTTGTCAATATGTTAGATTACTATATTATTTAATAAAGTAATTTATCAATATTCTGATATGTGTTCTTATAATTTAATTTTAAAAAATAAACCAAAAAATTAAATTTAAGAATAAATATTCAATTTAAACATAATTTACTAGGGGTTTTTGTTGTTGTTGTAAGATGTATTTAAACTAAAAGCGTTGGCAAACCAAATTTATTACTAATTGGCTGTTGTAGAGGTGATTTAAGCTCTTCCACAATAATTGTGCCGTTTTCATCTACTGTATGATTAAGTAAGAGATTTTCCACCTGTTCATCCGATAATAGTTCTTTTGGTTCAGATCTAAATGGAAAAAAATTAAACAGAAACAAATAATTAAATTATTTTAGTGTTGTTGTTTTTTTGTATATTTAATATTTTAAATCAGTTTTGATTTCTTAACAGGATTTTTAATCTTAAGACATTTATTGCCTGTAGGTACATACGAATATAATGACACCAGATATAATACCAAAACATAGATATCATGTTTTCATTCAGTTAAAAAAATATTTTCTGAAGTAGTTCCATGATTTTAATAAAGGGCAAGATCATCTAAATAGTTGCTTAATACTTAGTTTCATTTGTGATCCTCGAGAAGTATTAATGCTGAAATATATCCGATTTGATGCCATACTCCGCTAAATGAATTTATTTCTAAAATGTCATTATAGATCCGATGTCTAAAAAAACACTTCAGATTTTTAAACGATAGTCTTGGAACTAGTAGTGTCGACACTACTTCGGGAACCCGTTCCATAGAATAATGTGGTAGTTCTTAAATACTTCTAAATAGATTTCAAGCAACTAGTTCTTTCAAACTAGTTAAACATTGCTACTACACTAGTTCAGTGAAACGCATACTAGTTCCGAAACAACTTCTTGGAATCAATTAAAAAAAAATTTAAAAAAATTAAAATTGTATAAACTTATTTTTATCGAAATAGAAAACGCATTCAAATGTATATTTTTGCATTCAACTGAACTACAAGCTATTAAAGAGAATGGTACCGAGAGAAGGGAAAGTTAGCTGCTTTGTAACGTACTTATATCCTTACAAAAAATATTTAAAAGATTAGAGGTGCGGAAGAATTATATTAAATTTTACGTAAGATACGTATATGTGTGTAAGTTTTGTAAATAACATTGGTACAAGAAAAAAAATCCTTAACAGTTTCTCAAAATTGATCCTAATCTTAATAATTTCAAACAAAAACGCTAAAAAAGAAATTTTTGTTTATACGTTCTTCCATGCGACTAGTTCCGAGGTTGACAAATTCAAACAAAAATCATTCATTAAAGAACTAGTTCCAGAAGCGTTCCAAAGAACGTCGAGCGTCGACTCCATAACGCTTCCTTAAAACCAGTTCCGAAGGTATCAATTTCGAACAAAAATCATTGGTCTCAATGCCAAACTAGAACGAGTTCAGGCTAAAATCATGTTTTCTAGAATTAATTGTAGAACTAATATAATTTTTCCTGTGAAGCGGTGTTGTACAGTGTTTTTGTTTCAAAAAATTGTATTTGAAAAATGTTTATGACATACAACGCTACAACGATACGACATCGATTGTGAATTGGACAATTATGTTCCATATTTAAAACTTTTACTATAATTCTAAATTTTTTTAAAACATCGAAAATTGGTATATAACAATTAAATATTAACAACTATAGTTAATTACATAATAATTTTAAACAAATTTTAACAAATATTTTTTTTGTTAATTTTAAAGATTAAAAATCATGCAAAAATCAAGAGAAAAATACATAGAGACATCGTAAAGTAATTAAAGACTTATAGAGATAGAAAAAATGTATTAAAAATATATATAAAAATAGAGAAATATAATTTAAAAATCCGTTAAGAACAAGACTGATTTAAAATATTATTTGGTTAATAAAAAAACATTAAAAATATTTATGAAAACATTTAAAAAAAAAGAAGAAAACGAAACAATTAAAAATGTAACTACAGCAGCCAATTGGAAGTACTTGCCTTTGTAAAAAGAAGTACATTCATAAAGAGAGAATTAAAAATTTAGTTTGTTATAGTTTTTGATCTTAAAAAAATATAGGTGGTGTTAGTGTGTATATAGAATAATTTGCAAAAAAGATTTTGTTTGTTTTATTTGATATTTTGTTTTTGTAAATTTTGTTCTTGAAATGTTTATTTTAATTTTGTAAAGTGATTTTGTAAAGCGCCAAATAATCCAGTCTTTTTGTGCAAAGCTCTACTATGGTTATTGTTATTATTATTATTGTTATTAATACTAGAGTTTGTGAGAGTGCTTTTTTGATTTTTATTATTTGTATAGTCATGCGTTGTTGTTGATGGGTCTACTGACCTTGAGAAAAATAGGAAATCACTAGCCGATGATGTTGAAGATGTGGACGTATTGGCACCACCAACGCCACCACCACTACTACTACCCATTACACTACCACCAATGGCTACATTTGTGGAGCCATTACTACATTCACTATTCATTTCCGACTCACTATTGCGACGTTCTAAGCTGCGTCCGACTTTTTGAAAGCCAAACGAAAATACGTCTTTAACTTTATCACTGGCATCGATTAGGAGATCTAGAGACTGGCGTCGACCACCGACTTTTAAGCTATTGGAGCGTGAAAGCCATTGAGCCAAAGATTGCTTTTTACCCAGTTGTTCTTCTTGGAATATAGTAGTACAGGTAACTTTACGTTTGGGCTCGTCCGACGAAGACGATGATGAGTGGTGGGATTGAGCATCTTCGGCTTGACCATCTGCATGATCGTGCAGTAAACTCTGGTTTGAGTAACTCGAGCTAGTACTCTCTGAATGTGACAAACGTATTTCGGTCCACTGTTCTATATCATTATCATCACTTTCTCCTATACCACTTCTACCACCACCGCCACCACCACTTCCACTACCACCTTTACCCGTACTAGAACTATTATCGTTTGTTAGATTTTGTCCACTACCCGCAGTTGATTTAATCTCATATGGCCCATGCATTTGGGCCTGGGCAAAGAGATTATCACTTGTATTGCTAGTACTTGCCGATTTATGCATACCGCTGGCTATTTTTTGAGGAAATGTTAAGACTGCATCAAAGTCATGCAGCAGATGTGGACATTCATGTTCATCCGGATGTCGTTGTCGTACCGGACTAGAGTTTGTGGACAATTTATCGGGCATCTCAAGGTATTCATCAGATGTATCAATATCACACGGAAATTGTGTATAACTAGTACCACTTCCCATAGGTGAGGAATAATTTGAAGAGGCATTATCCACCTCTACTTGTTTCAACATTGTTTCGTAATTCAGTAGATTTGCTTGTTTCTGTTGTCGTTGACGGTGTATTTCTTCGGAAATTTGTTCTAGATTTTTTAAAGCTTCATTATAAGTCATTTTGGCCTCAGCTACTCTATTCTCTAGACTATTGATTTTTTCCTTTTGTGCTTTTAATATACCATTATAATTGGCTCGGGTTTCGTAATAAGGTCTGTAATATAATGTTTAATTTGTTTCATTAAATGTTTAACGGATTTGTGAATGTTTATTTAGAAATTTAAACAAAAACTGATTTCAACATTTTACTTACAAATTATTTAAATCATGTTGATAAGCCAATAAATTAATAAAAAGTAAATTTCGTCTAATATTAAAACTAAAAAAAAATAAACGAAAAAAATAAAAGAAATTTAAAAATAAAATTTAAAATAAACACAAATCATTAAATTTAATAAACTTATTAATAAACAATATTTATTCAAATGATGTAATATGAAAGAAATTATTTACTTATAATCCAAAAAAGGTTGTACATTAAATGTAATTTGTAATTTTCATAAAACTGGTTTTACACTCATGAGAAATATCAATTTTAAAATGGTACTAAATTCAATCCAAAAAAGTATTTTAACTTTAGTGGGAGGGTATATTGGGTTTGTGCTGATGTTTGTAACGCACCATTATATTGGTCTTATACCCACCTTAAAGTATACCAATCGGCTAATAATCATTTTCTGAGTCAATTTAGTTATATCCATCAGTCTGTCCGTCCATGTAAATCTTGTAATCAAACTACACGTCGCAATTTTATTCTATTGTTCCAGGGACGAATCCTATCGAAAATGGTTATGATCGGTCCATTATTTTACCAGACCCCCATACAACTGTACCCCCGAATAGGCCTTCTAAACCTTGTAATCAAACTACAGGTTGCAATTTTGGAGATAATATAATGAAATTTGGCACATGAGAACAGAGAATTTAGACTTCAAACTATCGTTCATACTATCGAAATATTATGTTTGATTATAGTCCATTCAGTTTAGTATAGAGACATGACTATACCCCTGTCTATTTAAGGTGATATTTAGTCTATTATATAGACTTTATTATATTGAATATAGACTTCTTTATATTGCAGACTATAGGATTCAAAAATAGAGATCAGAATATTTAGTCTATAAACTTTAGTTCATACTTTCGAAATATTATGTTTGTCTATAGTCCATAATGTTTAGTATAGAGACATGACTATGCCCCTGACTATATACTTGTCTATAGACTATATTATAGACTTTTAGTCCAGGCTATAACATTGAATATAGTCGGCACTATATACGTGTCTATAGTCTAGACTATAGTTTTAAGTATTGTCCAGATTATAGTATTGACTATCGTTAAGATTATATTCTGGCTTTACTGTAGTCCAGACCATATACAATGCTATAGAATTGGTTATATTCAAGTTTGCAGACTTAACAACAGTTCCTATTATAGACTTGAACTGACTATAGTCGAGAATATAAACGAACGTATACTCCATGCTAGTTTTGGCTATAGTTCATACCATAGATAATGGTTTAAACTAGACTAAATTATCTTAACTATAGTCCAGCCTATAGATACGACTATAAACAGACTAAAGACAAGACGTCAAACTTGATTGTAGTCCAAACTATAGGTTGAAATATAGCCCAGAATATAGACTTGTTATAGTCCAGACTATTGATTTGATTATGGTCCAGACTTGATACTAGATACGACTATAAACAGACTATAGACTTAACAATAGACTAGACTATAGACTTGGTTATAGCCCAGACTATAGGCTTAATTATAGTCCAGACTTGTTTATAGTCCAGACTATAGACTTGTTTATAGTCCAGACATTAGTGCAGTCTATTATCAAGTCTATAGTATGTTTATAGTCCATAGCATAGGATTAGTTATAGACGAGTATATATAATTGATTATAGTCCAGTCTAGAAACTAAACTATAGCCTAGGCCATATACTAGAATGTATTCGGACTATAGGCTATAGTTTAGACTTCAGAGTAGACTGCAGTCTTTAATATTGAGTAGTTTGTAGTCTCAATTAAGGAGTAGACTGTAATCCAGATTATGGATTCATTTATAGTTCAGACATTACATTAGTGCAGATTAAACAATCTTGATAAAAGTCCAAACTATAGGCTTACTAGAGTTATGAACTAAATAAGTAGATTTTGTTGTAAACATAAGTAACAAAAATGATTTAATGAATATTTTACCCGTAGACAAGATAAATAAAAAAATCTATTTAAAAAATAATTTGATTTGTTGTCGCTTGTACCTTCTTATGACACGTTCCATACATAATAAAGTATTTACCTTGATGCTTTAATAGCTTGTCGTAATTGTCCCTGTAATTTACCCACTCGATTATTAGCTACTTCTAGCTTCAATTGACACATTTTCAAAGAATTACGAGCATCAGTAACCTCTAATTGTGATTGATTTACTTTGCCTTAAAGAAACAAGAAAACCTATATAAATAAAACATGCCATCGACTCAAAATAAGTAGAAAGAATGTCATTAAAATCATTGGAAAATATTAAAAAAAACCATAACAGTTGTTTGTACGTATTTAATAAAAAAATCATAAAGTGTGTATAACACCTACTGGCTGCATGACTTAACATCTCCTGACAGGCTGTATCCAAGGTAGACTTTTCACCCAAACCCTGTTCGGCCAGATAAACCATTTCTTTGGCAGCTGCGTGTATGGATTTTGCCTTCTCATAATTAGATGCTGCCTGTTGGGTCTCTTTGGCAAGCTAAAAATATATTAAATCGTATATATATAATAATATAGTACATGGTAGATGTTAATATTCCTGTTTGTTTGCGGGTTGTTGTATTGGGTTGGGTTGAAAACATGAATATTAAATTTATTAATTAAATTTTATAAGTCTTGTGTTAATAAATAATGTTAATTATAGATGTAGAAAGGAAGGTTCAAAGGTAGATGTTAGAGATTACAGATTCGTTTAAAATATTGTGGAATTTTATAGCATTTTGTTATTTTTAAAGTTTTTAATAAAATTTTAGAACAGACTAGATTGTGGTTCAGGCTCAATATAAGTCTAGCTCAGACTTTAACTAATCTATATTTCAGATAATAGAATATAATATAGTTCAGGCTATAGACTACACTAAAGTCTACACTGAGACTAGATTAGTTTAAAGTCCTGTATATAGATTACATTATAGTGCCGACTATAGTCTAAACTGTAGCCCAGATTTTAAACTAGACTAAAGCCTAAGCTATGGGCCATACTATAGACTAGACTATTTATTGTCCAGACTAAAGTTAAAGTCTCGAGTATAAACTAGACTACAGCCCAGTCTATAGACTAGACTATAGTCCTGAACATATACTAGACTATAAACTAGACTATAGATTAGACTATAGACTAAACTATAGACTATATAGTCCTGAATATAGACTAGACTTAATTATAGTATATATTAGACTTGAGTTCATTTTATAGTTCAAGTTATAGATCAAAATGTTGACTAAACTATAGGCTATTGTTCAGATAATCGGCTAGACTACATTGTAGTCCATTGAATCCTTTAGTCTGGAATATAATCTAGACTGCAGACTAGACTACAGTCCAGACTAAAAACCCAATTCTATTCAGACTATACAGTCTACTATAGTTTAGACAATAGACTATATTGTAGTCCAGACTATTCTAGTCAACGTCGACGCTATCATACCAAACAGTAAATTAGAATATAGTCCAAACTTTAAACTATATAACGATAGTTCATACTGTTGCCCAGGATTTTTTTATCACATTTAAAACCTTCTTTATATCTTTTCCACAACAAAGATTCTTACCCAAAGGGAAATCTCGAAGATTTCCCTTTAATTAAACAAATTAACCTCACTACACCTCTTGGGATTACTTCCCATTTTTAGCACAACAAATATCTTCACATGTTATTTGTTAATATTTTCTTTTACATCTACAACCATTAGTTATTCAACATAACAACACCCACAATCTAAAACCCCACAAACAATTTCACTCACCTGTGCCGCATATATACGAGATTCATAATAGGGTTTTGCTGCCTCAATTGAATTTCCTAATTTGTGTGCAGACTGTTTTATCCTTACGACGCTTTCAGCTAAAATACGTTTGAATTCACATTTCGCTTCCTGTATGTTGTTTTTTTTTGTGTGTGTGCCAATTTGTTAGTTAGAGCGTAAGATGTTTTTTACGGTTATAGGATGATAGAAAATTAAATTGTTTTAATTTAAATGTTTTTCTTTTGTTATTACAAAATACATTCACATATAATTTAATTTAATTGTAATGCATTTTCAAGAGTGGGAAGACAACAAATATAAAGAAATAAACAAAAATCAATACTTACATCAAGTTCTACTTCATATTTGTTGATATTGTCCGTTGCTGTATTGAGTTTTTCTAGTTCAACCTAAAATGAATGAAAAAATGGCAAACTATAGGATAAAGTAATTAAAAATTTTATTGAAACGATATAGTCGTTTCGATTTTTTATTGTTTTGAAAATAATTGAAAAAGTAATGTGAAAATAATAAATATTGAAACTGAAGGAAAGGTCATAGGTTAAGTTTAATATTTTTTCTTTATTTAAGGATATTTTTATCTTTAGAATTACTTTATTAATTTACTATGTTTTATTAAGCAGATATAAATAGTGGCAAGAAATTTTAATAACTTTTTAAGAATAGTGTGGCGATTGATGATAATTTTGGGCTTTGTCCAAATATTAACAGAAAATAACCTTTATTAAAACGGTTTAGTAGAACGATATAGGCGATTGTAACTATGTAGATTATAGTTAAAATTATCTGAACATTTTGGATGTATATATACAGATAACAGATACTAAATGTTTAGACCAAAAAGCAATCTAACAAATAAGCCAAATAGAACGCACCTTGGTATGTCTGGTATGAACATGGTAAACCCTGAACATATTCTGACAAGGAAGGAAAAGTCGTACATATTCCGAAATATAGATATCATCGTATATTAGTTCTTAACTAACATTCTCATTCCGCAAGTTTGGGTTTAAGACACAGCCAATACATGCATCCCGTGGGTACCTCTCCACTTATTTATTTTCTTTTTTAATTTTTCCTCATTTTTATACTTTGTATGGAAAATTTTCGGTTTTGGTCGTGGATCCACGCCTAAGTGGGGGAAACTTTATATTCATCATATGATACAATCTTATAATTGAAAGAAGAGCTGCTAAGTTATATATTTGGATTAGAAGATTAAGTATATTTCAGACTTCTAAACTTTTCTACTATACCGACAATTAAGTAATAAATTGAATAAATAGACTAGGAGACATGCTATTTATTAAATTACCAGAAAAGTCGACAAACCTGTAACCCAAAAATAATTTTCTAAAGGATTAAGCTACGCTGAAACTGGCAGTTTCTTTTTTACATCTGGTGTTCGAGATATTCTATCCTAAAATTTCAAAATAAAAACCTTTTTGTAATATTTAAGACACCAGAACAGAGCGAAAAAATTATTTTAGGCTTTAGGTTAAAATATCTAGAAGAAGGAACAATATATAACAAGATAAATCGTAATTGTAAACTTGACAGATTAAACGGGGTCTTTTTAAACTATAATCTGTCTCGATATCTCGAATACTAGATGTAATGAAGAAATTTTGATGGCAGACAAAATTCAACTTGGAATATACAGATATTACCTAAACTTGAGATTTGGCTATACTGATTAAAACGATGAGCTTTCTAATGGGTAGTAATAAGTTCAAAACAATTATGTCCATTATTCAGCCAAGCGAAATATCTCTTGTTGTTTTTAAAGAAAAGCAAACCAGCAGTTCGGTCATACAGTCCCCAACTAGTTAGTTAACCTAACTCTTAGCGTTACCCCTAGCCACCGACTGTCCAGATGAGTAGTAACTAAGATGTGCTTGTCCTACGAAGACAACAAAAATCTTAAGTTTATTTCTAAAATGTCCACTTCTTGCTTTAAAAGGGGACACTAAAGAGATTCACCCTCGTTTACAAAGAGTATACCCGCAACGAAAAACAAATTAGAGCCAAACAGCTGGTAAGACATTAGTTGAAATAACTAATTAGAAAAACAAATTAGAGCCAAACAGCTGGTAAGACATTAGTGGAAATAACTGCCGTTGTAGGATGTATTGACTCATTGTTGAACTGCTGTAAATACTTAAGCTATAAACGCCTATAAGTAAATTGACTGACCGTGCCCCATTCTCGATAGAATAGATGAGACTATTTGCACTATAGGCGATACTATAGAAGAGTATATAGTCGAGACTATATACAAATTTTGTTTTATAAACCTTTGTTAAAATGTTATGAATAAGGCTGTATATCTATAATTGAGACTATGGAATAGTCTAATCATACGACTTTTATTCTCTTTTTTGTTGTACGGATGGAATTTCATTTTACTTTTTCATTAGACTTGTCATACGTAAAGTGTTATCGTCTGAAGGGCCCTTAAGCAATCAAAGTCTATAATTTACCATGTTACTATCTTTGAAAGAGAAAGGTGGTGAAATAGAAGGAGAGAAGAAATCTATATTTATTTTTGATTTAAACACCAATACATTCGGTTAAATATGATTAATTAACAAAATAGTTCTGCAAAGGGATATGATATTTCCCTGAAAGCATAAGAAGATAAAGAAAATTAAGACAGGACATTTCAAAGCTCTGTATTTATCATAAAAGGATCTTGATTCTTTTGACCCTAGTTAGATATTAGTGATGGCCTCTTTTAGAAAAATTTTGCTACACTTTGTACGATTAGATGCTTGTCAGAAGAATCACACAACACCAGTAGTGTGTCTGACATGCTCTTTCCTGACCAGGCTATCTAAACAATGTGTTACTAGTGAATTTAAAGAAATTTCTTAGATGTACCATGAGGTTCTCCCTGGCACCATAGAAAGTGAATATCAATATCCCAAATTGCCTAGAAGTGTTCTAGATAAATCACTAACTTTGCATATTAACTAGACTAACTTATGAACTTGTGTAGTAATTATTATCAGTTACACTATACTAGTGTAGAATAATAACGTATTATCATGAATTGAAATGAAAATAAAAGTTCGATATCATTTCAACTTTTAGCCAATAATATATTTGGGTTAGAGTAACAAAATAACAATGATTTTTTGGCACAGACGCCAACACATAAAACAAAATTATTGTAATCTAGAGAATAGACAAAAAATAACGAGATTTTTTTTACTGTATATTCAAGAAGAGTATAAAATACAATTATAAATAATGCTTATGTCATGGTGAAGGCAAAAAAAAAATCTTTATAATATTTTAATTTGTTTGTTAATACTTAGATATGAACATGTGTAAATATTAATGCTATGAATAATAATAAACATAAAACTATGAATTTGTCATAAACATGTTTAAAAGCGAAAATCCGAAGAAAATCAAAATTAAAAGAAAATTGATTTTCAAATGTGAGAAATAAGAATGGCAAAGAAAAACTGTCAGAAAATGTATACTAAATGATTATGAGGGTCATTGTTAGCCAAAATAAATAATAAAGCAAAAAATAAATAAAAACACACAAAAAAAAAACGACAAACAGCGATAAATGACAAATAATCCAAAATAATATCTATACTAAGGCGCTCTCTGATTATATCAGTGTATAAAACAATTAAAGAATAATGGGAAGGGGTTTGCTAAAATTAAACTGTTTTTATACCTATATTGGTCACAATGTTAAATGTTTACGGATTATCAGGTTTTTGTAACTCACCTGAACTCTGGGATCCACTGGAGTATTATTGCTTTCAGTTGACATATTGATGAATTTGTATGTATATTAATATTTTATTAAGATTTATTTTTTTTATTACATTTGTTTAAATTTTCTGTACAAAAAATATCACTTGGCAATACACATAATTACTGCCTTTAAGGAAAATTAGTAAGAAATGTGTCCCTTTTTTTGTTAAAGAAACCAACAACTTAGTTTAGGAAATTTTTAACAGACTTTTTGAGACAAATTTTCTTGCACTTTTCACCTTTTTTCTTTTATTTTATAATTTATTTTCTATTATTATTTTAATTTTACAAAATTTCATAACAATTTTTCTTTTCTTCCTTTTAGTAATAAAAATTTTATATTTTTCATTTAATGAAATTTTTCTTCCGTTACCTGCACGTAACGTTAACGCGTTTCGTATTTTCTCTACTTCTGTTTGAATGTGGAAAAATTCGTTTTTCTTCATTCAGTTGATAATAATTGTTACTTGCAGCACATATTTTCGATTTTTTATTTTCTGCTCTACTCTTCTTTTTTGTTGTTATTGTTTTTACTCGTAAAATAAAACACAGTTAAATTATCTTTTCGTCTTCACCCTGGTATACAGACCAAGTTTTATACCCAACACTTCTCCACTTCCTCCCCCAAAAGCACAAATATAACAACAATCCAATAGAGAAGAAGAAAATGTATCTTCTATTGTGGGTTTATTTGCAAAGAGTTTTAAACAGCAAACCACCGTGTTAGAGTGCCAACACCGTTACATACTTGTCATCGTTTTACCGTTGTTGTTTATTATTAACAACTACTTGTATTGTTGTTGTTGCTATTTTGTTTTCCCCAACATATACGTGATGCGTATTTTAACATCCCCCATACGCCTATTTTGAGTTCCAATTCAAACTGTTTTTATTTTTTCAATCATTTTCATATCGTTGTGGAGCTAATTGTATTAGATACAAAATCTACTCTCTTATTTAGTAAGTTTTTACTCTCAATTAGATTTTTATTCTCTGTTTTTGTTTAGAATTTGTTTTTAGTCTGACATTCGTATTTGTCATATTGACAAGTGGTTATTGTTTATTTTCTTTTATTGTGGCATTTATCAAATAGTTCCTCTGTTATGTTACTTCGTTTTCTTTTTTGGTAAAACAGTTTTGTGTTTAATCAATTGTATCTATAAGATACAACTATGCATTTTTCTTATACAGTACTTGGTTCTGTACAAACTGTTATTTTTTAAATTAGAGTAATTTATAGTCGAGACTACAGAACAGTCAATAGTCGAGACTATAAAACAGTCTATAGTCGAGACTATAGAACAGTCTATAGTCGAGACTATAGAACAGTCTATAGTCGAGACTATAGAACTGTCTATAATCGAGACTATAGAACTGTTTATAGTCGAGACTATAGAACTGTCTATAGTCGAGACTATAGAACTGTCAAAGGTCGAGACTATAGAACTGTCTATAGTCGAGACTATAGAACTGTCTATAGTCAAGACCATAGAACAGTCTATAGTCGAGACAATAGAACTGTCTATAGTTGAGGCTATAGAACAGTCTATAGTTGAGACTATAGAACTGTCTATAGTCGAAACTTTAGAACAGTCTATAGTCATAACTAAAGAACAGTCTATAGTCGAGACTATAGAACAGTCTATAGTCAAGACTAAAGAACAGTCTATAGTCGAGACTATAGAATAGTCTATATTTGAGACTATAGAGCAGTCTATAGTCGAGACTATAGAACAGTCTATAATCGAGACTATAGAACAGTCTATAGTCGAGACTATAGAACAGTCTATAGTCGAGACTATAGAACAGTCTATAGTCGAGACTATAGAACATTCTATAGTCGAGACTATAGAACAGTCTATAGTCGAGACTATAGAACAGTCTATAGTCGAGACTATAGAACAGTCTATAGTCGAGACTATAGAACAGTCTATAGTCGAGACTATAAAACAGTCTATAGTCGAGACTATGAAACAGTTTATAGTCGAGACTATAAAACAGTCTATAGACGAGACTATAAAACAGTATATACTTGAGACTATAGAAGACTCTAAACTTGAGACTATAGAACAGTTTATATTAGAAATTATAGAATAGTTTATTGTATAATCTATTGACTAAAAAGATGTGTCCTTTAAAACAGTGCCTTAATAGAAGCCTTCGTAAAATTTTATAATTTTATATGATTTTTTTTTTTTTTTAAATAAATTAAAATCATTCTCATGCATTAACATACATATCTTCATTTTAGAAGTAATGAAACTAGTTCTTTAACACAGAAATTTAAGCCTAAATTCTAGATTTTCTGGAAAAAAGATATGTAACATGCTTTTGAACTTTGTTGCAAGCGTTATATAACCCATTTTAATAAAAACAAACTTTTCATATATTATTTAAAAAACACGTTATTATGACATAGTTAATACCGTTAGCTATATTCAATATCTATTTACAAAAACGACTTTCAAGTTACTTCCATAATCTTCTTTATTGAAAATTAGTTATTACAGATTTTACATACAATTAAATACAATATGCTAATATGTATTAAAAAATGCATTTTTTAAAAAAAAAAAAAGAAAAAAAATTACCAAACCGTAAATGCAATAGTTTTAGGATTTTCAGCTTGACAAATATAATTACATTCCTTCTTACAATCCAAATCATTCATTGAATATTGTCCTTGATGAAACCATGAGTGAACACAATTCTCGTTACCAAAACTATTATCCGGATTACCTGGAGTAAAACGATCAAATGTCATGGGAAGACCAGTGCCAATTGAAAAGAATTTGCCTTCAGTACCAAGATCATTAGATGCCGTCCAATAATAGTTACCGGCATCATATTGCTGACGGCGTATGTGATCATTGACAACATCAAATTCTGCACTATTCTCATAGGTGACCAAATTGGCTTTCATGGTGCGACAAATATGGGCAGCATCATACCAATTAGCCTTGGAGCGAGTCTCAAAATAATAGTATTTAGAACCCAGGCGTACAAAAGGAGCAGCATCAACGTTAGCAAACCAATTGGGTGGTATGCCTGTAATATAGAAATATAAAATTTAATTAATTTGTTGAAATTTTCATCGTTTTAAGTAATTTATTAAATTATTCTTACCATCATAAGTGGTTGTTTGTAGACCAGGTACTGCTGCCTGACTTAAATATATTTTAACCATCATTATAATGAAAATAGTTTGTTGTAGTTTCTTCAAGTTTAAAGATGCCATCTTTAGTTTTACTTTCCAACTGCAGCTTTGTACACCAAGTGATAATTGTTAGCCTTTGCCTTGGTTATTTATAGAAGAATTTTCTTCCTCAACTAAAGCTAGTTCTTGTATCCTGTTTTTGTGTTTATTTTATTTTAGTCGAGTTGAGTCTTGTTTTTGTTCTTTCAAAACTGGATTATGTAAAATAGAACATCACATTCTTGTTACACTGAGAGAAAATAATTGACGAGTGTTTAGAAAAATTAAATATGTATTTATAAATCAGATCATTAACTTAATCTGTAAGGAATAATATTTATTTGAACGATTAGGAATCATATTAAAATTAATCCTCGAAAGTCGCTCAATGGATTAACATTGGTATTAATTATACATAGGTACAAAGGTACATACTTTCCGAACATAAATTATATTACCGGAGTAGATGAGTATCGGTCCTTTGAACATAGCCCTCATACATGATTGTATGAAGATATCGGCACAAAACTTGTCATGAATGTGTTTAAAGTTCATATAAATCACCCTGCAACTTTTTTTTCCGGATCGGTCCACAATTAGTCATAGCTCTCATATAAGGTCCACTTTCAAAAATTACTTAAGTGCCCATAGCTAATGAAATCAAGATATTGTAATAATATTCGACAAAAATTTGTTTTATATATCACTCTTAATAATATGATTGGTCATAGCTCCCAAATAAGGTCCACTTTAGAAAATCAATTAAAATTCCATAAATACTTATGTAATAAATATACTTATTTGAGTCTACCAAATTTTTTCTGGATTGGTCCAGAATTGGTCTTATCTATCGTACAAGATCCACTTTCGAAAATCGAATATTTTATTGATAAATAAAGATATCAGAATCAAATTTCGCATAAATATGTTATTATACAAGTATGAATGTATAGTACCGATCATATAATACCCTACACCAGTCAGTAGGTTGAAAATATGTATTATTTTTAAGTAATAAAGCATTTAATTTGTTGTTTAACTTTAATTCGGAACATTTTTACTTAATTTTGACAAAAAAGAGATTTTCTACAAGAGGGCTCATAGGAGAGTAGGGGTATATATAGGCCTATTCTATAAATTTTGGTAGAGAAATTTTCGTATACTTCAAAGTTATTTATATAGAATTTAATTGTGTTATTAGTGTTTATAAAGGAATTTTTACCTTCCAAGCTTATTCTGAAGGTGAGTTTGTAGGGGGGCTAGGGCCAAATGAGGCCGGATAATTATCGTTTTGTCAATTTTTGTTGACATAATAGAACATTTAACATAATTATGAGCCAAAAAGCCCTATTCAGGAGGTACGGTTGTATGGGGGCTATGGAAAATAGTAGGCCTATTTCAACCGATTTTCAATAGCGTTCGTACTAAATTTGATGAATCTTGACAATTGCGATCTGTAGCGTGTGCACATAGTTTATATGGACAAACAGACAGACGGACATAGGTAAATCGACTGACTCAGAAAGTAATTCTGATCTGATTGGTATACTTTAAGGTGGGTGTGTGACCAATACTTTTGGGTGTTATAGACATCAGCACAAACGCATAATATCTTCCCCACTGTAGTGGTGTAGGGTATAAAAAGAGATTTCGCAATAAAAATTTAAATAAATGTATTTTTATTAAAAAAACAAGTAAGAAAGTATAGTCGGGCATGGCCGACCATATGATACCCTACACCATGAGTATATTTTTACAATTTTTACTTTTATAAAATTTTTATTTTTTGTAA